>NC_142869.1:98640000-98750000 GCF_051225735.1 Oryctolagus cuniculus | reverse complement strand
CTCTGCTGCATCATTCAGGAACAGACACCGTGTGTATAGGTCTTATTTTCCACTCTTTGGGAACTTGGTCCATAGTAATGAAATTCTCTAAGTCAGGATTTGACTGAAGAAGAACCAGAAATTAGAGTATAAAACTAGAATATATTTACACACACAGCACTGCAGAACCCTTGGTCATGCTTCAGACTGCAAATATATAGTGTTATGGCATTCTGCATCTTCTGTTTTCTGCAAATGCTCCCACACCAAATATTTTCACCCATGAGAAGAAAGTGGCAAACTCATACTGGAATATATGCACTAAATAAAAGATGAACTGCCACATAAATACCTTGAGGAAAGTGTAGTATGCGATTTCTTAAAAATGGTTTGATCTGTGAAAATATTTTCTGGTGGCATAGACCAAACCAAAGGATATCATCTTAGAAAACACAGAGAATTACCATTTTTATTTCTTAACTGTTCAAAACTTAACTCATTTGGTGGGCAGAGAGACAGAAACAGAGGCAGAAACACAGACAGAGAGCCTCCATCTGCTGGTTCATTATCTAAATGCCTAGTAAATTCCAGGGCTGAGCCAGCCCCAAATCAGAAGCCTGGAACACAATCCAGGCTTCCCATGTGAAAGGCATGGGCCCAACTCCTTGATGCATCAATTGCAACTTCCCAGGGTACACATTAGCAGAAGCTAAAATGGAGAGTGGAACTGGGACTCCAACCCAGTCACTATGGCTTGGAGTGGCAGTGTCCCAAGTGGCAATTTAACCACTGTGCCGAACACTCAACCCAAGAGTTCCTTTGGTCAAAATGAAAATATGAGAAATGCGTTTTTAAATTAGAAAAGCCTATCTATATTTCTCTTATTCAAGATAACTTATCATGGCTAATATTCTGATATATTACTACCATTTTTTTCAGTTAACTGCTTAGCAAAGCCACAATATAATGATATCTAAGCACTTTATAAACATACACTAAATTGTCTCATTTTACAGATAAAAAATAAGAATGCATTGAACTTAACTTGAAATTTACAAAAAAGTTAAAATAATAAAATGAAAATCACCATAAACTTTATCATCATATTTTGGGAACATTTTCATTTGGCTCTGTCATTTTGTTTTTTTCCTAGCCTACTTAATTTTAAAGCATGTGCAACATAGGAAAATTCATATGTAATAGCTACCATACTTGATTTTTAACTGCTCCCCACTCAGCTTTTTCAATACAATAATTATAAATACAAACCATGTTTACCAAGAGTTCTTAGCAATAGAAGTAAACATTCTGCTGCTCTCTGCGCTCTGACTTTAAAGATGGGAAGAAAAATCCTCATTTCAGTATCCCTCCAGCACAATGTTCCAATAGCGGTGTTTGCTAGACAAGTCTGGCGTGAATACCAGTCCTTGTTTGAAGTAATCACCACACATACTCTGGGCTTTCACCTGAGCTGTGAAGAGCAGACCACAAGCAAAGCATTTCCTGATACCAACAGCAAAGTGGAGGCCACAGAGAAATAGTCCACTGGGGCCTTCTGAGTTCTGGACCCCAGCTAAGTAAAGAAGATGCTTAGTTTTGTTTATAATATCTCAATTCTTAAGGAATAAATTTTGATTCAGCACTTGGTAGATTTGCAGAAGCCTTCAAGTGAACCTTTCGAGAGAGCTGTGCTATTATAAATGGTTGCATAGATGGGAATGTCTTTCTGTTGTCTCAGCATGCAACAGACCATTTTGAGTGGGTTCATACTTCGTGAGGAACCACAGGTTTTTCCTATTAAAATTAGTAGCTACTACTATGTTTTCTTTTAGAATTTTGTGAGAAAAATCTTAGGAAAGCCTGAATCTTTACTTATGTAGTCACATTTCTATCTGTTTAAGAAAACAGTTTTTCCTTGCCATTTATAAGTTTTGTCAAAATAATCAATATAGAGCCAGTATCGTGGCACAGTGGATTAACCACCTCTGCTGTACCATCATCTCACATCAAGGTGCTGATTCAAGTCCCAGCCACTCCATTTCTGATTCAGCTTCCTGCTAATGTGCATGGGAAGGCAGCAAGGTATTTGGGCTTCTGCTACCCATCTAGGAGACCAGAATTCCTAACTCCTGAGTGTTGCAGTCTTTTGGAGAGTGAACCAGCACATGTAAGATCTCACTCCCTCTCCGTCTCCCTGCCTTTCAAATAAACAAACAAATAAATAGATCTTTTTCTAAAAATCAAGATAATGTTCCTGCTTTTGATATTTTCTTAGAATCTCACTGTCATTGTTGGCACTGTAATAGTTTTTATATTCACAGGAATTTTCTTTAATTTTACCCTAAATTATTAAAATTTGTTCTAGTATTTTTTTTCCTTATGTATACTTGCAAGTTGTAGCTAATCTTTCAATTTTCAGACTTCCAACATGTCTTGTGACATAATTGTTTATAAATCTCCACATTCTAGGGAAACTTCTCTAGTTTGTTCTACACATCCTTGATAAAATTTTTCCGCAGTAGCAATTTAACCTTTAATTTAATTAGCAAAATTTAATTGGCTTTTCACTGTTTTTCTTTAAATCGTCTATATCCTCTCTTATCCTAATGTATCTTCATCTTCCATTGTTTTCTCTTTATGATGTGTTGATACCTTTTTTTTGCTAGATTCCTGGATAAATAAAATTCTATTAAAGATATTAAATAGTTTCCTAATCTTTTCATGGTTATTGTAAGATTTCTGCAGCTCTTGTGAGCGTTTTCCAGAAATGAGTTTATTCATAGGTCACACATTGTTGGAAAGTTCATTGTGTTTACTCATCACAAAAGGTAGAAATGTGTCCAACATTCTATACGTGTCACCTTTTACCCTCCACTTCAGTTTTAGCCTAAGCCGCACCTCGGAACTACACCCATGTGACAAATTCATAAACAGCTCTTTCAAAGATTCTTATCATCATGTTTGTTCTCTCATGACCTATTATCCTGACATTGAGTTTTTTTCTGCCCTAAGTCCTAGACTCTCTGGTGCTGTAAAAGTGAAGAACATAAAGCATTCAATTTCCAACTATTTATTCCTAACAGCATTTTGTGTCTCTACTTCCCTCCCTATGTTTTGTATATACATATATTTTGTATGTGGGACCACCATTCTTGTGCCAAGAAGTTTCTTTAACAGAGTTTCCTTTCTGCCTTCCACCTGCAGTATCATTGGTTATTTTGTAGAAACTATGGTTTCTAAATAATCCAAAGTAAAAGAGAAATCTTGCTGTGTAGTTGGGAGGAGGGAGATCTGCTGAGAAGGGAAGGAAGGAAAGAAAGCATTCACTCTACACTAAATACCCCTGGATTAAGGAAGACTACACTGCTCAGTCTTCTGGTTGGCCTGGGGCTTGAGGCTTTGGTTCCAAAATCGGACTATTGAAGAAGGATAAGAATGGTTCTAGGTGGCGCCACAGCTCACTAGGCTAATCCTCCGCCTTGCGGCGCCAGCACACTGTGTTCTAGTCCTGGTCGGGGGGCCGGATTCTGTCCTGGTTGCCCCTCTTCCAGGCCAGCTCTCTGGTGTGGTCAGGGAGTGCAGTGGAGGATGGCCCAATTGCTTGGGCTCTGCACCCGCATGGGAGACCAGGAGAAGTACCTGGCTCCTGCCATCGGGTCAGTGCAGTGCGCCGGCAGTGGCAGCCATTGGAGGGTGAACCAACGGCAAAGGAAGACCTTTCTCTCTGTCTCTCTCACTGTCCACTCTGCCTGTCAAAAAAAAAAAAAAAAAAAAAAAAAAAGAATGGTTCTGTCTCCTTTCAGAAAGGCAGGCTTTCTGATGCAATGACTCAGTACTGCAGGTGGTCCCATGACTGTCCTTTTCCCTTTAAATCCAATATGTCTTTCAGGAAATTGTTCTTAAATTTTTGTCATTGCCTTGACTGGCAGTCCCAGTTTAACCTATTTTAAGAATTCTGGTCTGTTTCTTTATATTCAAGCATATTTAGTGACAAGTTCCAAGAGCTGGTTAGGTGTTGCCAACCAGATACCATTTTAAACCAAAAGTCAAGATTTGCATCAGCTCTTTTTAAAGGGCATCACATTGAAAGTTTGCGTTCAGATTCTTCCTTGGGGTGTGACTTCTGCCTGTGGGTTCTTCTTTACATTTGCGTCTTTACCTAGAAATGATAACAGGCCTGAGAAGAGAATATTTATTTTTAGTCTTGCCATTTGCAAGGCCATTTTCTCAGAAGATGCTTAGGATAAAAGCATGTAAATCAATCATTTCATCAAAATAATAGCTTTCAAAGTATTATTTTTTCCATTTGGTTGTTGTTTTTTTCTTCTTTTTTTTTTTCACTATCTAAACCATACCTAGGTTCTATATAAAAAAGAATTTTGGATTTTACATCATAGAAAAAAAAGTTTCTCTTGGCTTGATTTGCTGGTAAGGAGGTGTGCGAATGGCCTCAAGTTATACATTTGCAGAGGAAATACCATCCAGATGCTTAAGTCAGCCTTTTCTTGGCAGCCAACTAGGAACCACACTGCAACGGAGTGCAAAATCTTTAACAAAAGAATTCCAAAAGCTCTTACCTTTGGAATGGACGTTAATTAAAAGAAACAGTCATACCCTTCAGAATCTGAGGTGAACTACTATTCATCAGAATTCATCACACAATTAATATCATGAACCAATTTGCAAATGGAATAGTAGGAAGAAATTTCGAGGTGAGAATAGAGAATGGACGTATTCTCTTACCCAACTCACTATCCTTCATGTGTTACAGTAAAGGGGGAAAAATGAACACTCTGGTCATAACAAACTGGGCAGATTTTGTTTTCGGAGAGGTGTTTGCCATTACATATTGCACATAATGTATGGCACTGTTAGGAGGAAAAAATTGGAGTCAAAGTGGCTGGAAAGTTAGGTCTGCTCTGTAGCGCTGTGAGATTGTTGACATCTGCCGAGGTTGGAGCGCTCAGTAAGCAGGAAATGGGGTGTCACTCTGAGTGGTAGTTTACCATTATCCTGGCATCCTAATGAAGTGTCTGCAGTGCACAGAGCTTCTGGATGGCATCTTAACGCACGGCTAAGCAAAAGCACTTCTCTCCCTGTCACTGTCATCCATCTGCCTGCACCCTACTGTAGCCAATGGGATGGAACCATGCTACAATGTGCTCTAAGCCATTTAGAGTTGCACATTGCATAATCAGTCCCATCAAATATGTAAAAAATGGCTATTATTGGTTATTTTCCTCAAACTCTGGCACCTGGAGTTTGATACATTAAAGTTAAACTTTCTGAAGTGCTGTTTTTGCTATTAATTCCACTTTCCCCCACTTTCTGAACAGAGAAGAGTTGCATCCTCATTGTCTTAAGTCTTGTTAATGGAATGAAAGAATTGCATGAATATTCATAAAAAAAACTTCACTGTACATCACACTTGGCGAATGCATCAATTTACAATATAATGGAATGATCATTTTCTTTGAGAGAACCATTTTTAAGTAAAGGAGAACTCCCTCTGCAGTTTGGTTATTTTCTTTTTTAGGGCACACGATTGAGTTTGCAGTGAGTTTGAGGTCTTTTAATAGATATCTTTAAAGACAGTGCATTTCACAAAGTACATTTGCATTTTAAGCTAGTATTGTCAATGCCAGATGATTAAATTTGGAGCTTTAATATTACGTCCGATGAAATTCAGACGCACTGGAGAGAAGGATGTCTGTTATTAGGCGGCCTAAGTAGAGCAGAGTGTGTGTGTGATCCTCTAGAAACTTCTGCAAAGCAGCTGGGCTGTCATGGCAAGACTGAAGTGGCAAGATGGTCCCAAAGTTGAGGAGGAGCTTTCTGTTAATAGACAGGGGCAACGGGAATCTGCTAAACTGGGGCAGGGGCTGGGGGGAGCAGGGAGGGGACGGTTATATAAACAAAAGGGCATAACATAATTTGGTTGCATCAGGAATTTTTTCACAGACATTAAAACTATGGTAAACATAACAGCGGGGAAGCTTGCACAGCCGCACAGTGGGAAGCTTAAAGCGTCTGCCCGAGCTGTGCCTGGCTCCAACCACTGCTAGAAGTCCCGGACTTTCATTAGCACTCAACAGTTCACCCAGTTCCCCAGAAAAGGAGAGAAATCCAAGCATCAAAGCTCTTCACTAATTATTGTAAATGCTCCCAGGTTACAGTTTTTTTTTTGGGGGGGGGGCAGGGGGGTGAGGCAATAATGGCAGATGATGTTAAACCAGAACAAAAGAGTCCTTGTGAAATGAAAAAAGAATCAAAGGGCTTGCTAGCTGCTTGTTTGCTTGCTTGTTTTTACATCATTGTAGCCATTCATTAGATGGGTAAGGCCAGATTTTGAAATATCAGGCCACCATTTTACAATGAAACTTTAAGATTGAACCAAATTATGTGTCACCACTTTTGAACAGTTAAAGCACAGGTTAATTTCACAAATTACCTCTTGCTCAACTCCCAGATTTATGCACATGTATCTCACAAAACTCTGAAACAGAAACTGTTTCCTTTGCAGGAAAGTTGTAGTAATACAGAAATAATATTGAACCAAATGCAACAAGGTAGGCCGGGCAATGCATATCCCTGCAAAATACTCTCCCTCAGATTAAAGTGTGCTTTTTTCCTTAAACAATGGGTTCATTTGAGAGAAATGTAGTGCTTGTACAAAAAGAGCAAGATCTACTATTGATGCCCATAAACATTGAAGATGATAGGTTTTTTTAATGGAATATAGGTGTTTATTTTTGCTAAAACCAGCCTAGAGAATCTGGCTTCTCCATTCATATCTCCCCAGCTGCTGTCTGCAGTACAGCGCATCAGCTTTCCTTCATGTGTGAGCATTTCTCCAGAACTCATTTGCAAAAGAGTGGAAGCAATATTAAACACCACATCCAAACCTCTTTTAAACACACAAAGAAATGGGAAAACACATCAGAACTAGACCATTGAGAAAATCTTCCTTTCAAATTTACTGTTTGCTTCACATGCTAGCATAAAATATCCCACAAAGTCCCGTTTGTGATCCATTTGAAACAATCTTGATTTGCTTAAATGGTCACATTCTTCTTGTACATTTCTTCCTAAATGCAAAAGTGGCAAAGAATTCTCCTCCCTCTTCATTATAAAAGTGCAGAATTTCTGGCTTGTTTATTCCTAATGGAACACTTGAGAAAGAAGAAAATATATAAATATCTCTTTCAGAAGATTAGTTGTCTCAATCTTTATAAAAGAGAGGATTTGTTCATTATTCCTCCACGGTAAACAACTTGGGCTTTGCATTGTAATTTTCCATTTTCAAATTAATGCATTTCACTTTACATACTTGGTGCCATGGTTCTCAGACATTGAACCTTTTAATATCCTATTTCTTCAATACTATGTATAAGTATATGTCATCAGGACATTGATAGAGTTAGAATCCAAGCATATTTTTAAAACAAATTTATTGAAGGAACTTTCTAACAGACTCTTAAAAACTCACAATTTAACAAAACAAAACTGTTTTACTCCTCATGAGAATGCATTTCAAGGCATAAGATTTCAGGCTAGAAATAACCTGAGTGTTTGGAGTTTTTCAAATAAGCATAAGAACTTTTGTCTGATATATTGGTAAGTATTCTATTGACAAGGTCAAGAACAGAAAATACTGGCCACCAATTCAGAAGAGACAATGATGATTAAAGAAAAAAAGTAGATGGTTTATCAACTTCAGGTTCCCAAGTACTATGAAGTTTTTTTTACATAATGTGCAGTAAAGTCCTCTGACTATAATGAAATTATGCCCATATGTACACCTGGTTCTTCAAAAAATTATATCAAAGATGTTAATGAAAAATGGCTAATATTTTCAGAAAACTATACAGAGAGAGAGAGAGAAAGAGAGAGAGAGAGGGAGAGGAAAGCAAGCTGTGGCAAAAAACCTAGGCTCAGCAGCTTTCTGGGGGAAATGGTGAAATGTGACTATGTGATTTATAATGAGAAAAGGTATCTACAACATACAATTTTCTACCTAGCTGCAAATAATAATTCATAGTGATGTCCCTTCCAGATAAAAGACCTTTGCTATGTAGGACCCATGTGGTAAAATGATCATGATAAATGTCAGACCAGTGCAGGTAACGGCTTTACAAACCATTAAGATTAGCTGGCTCTTTTTTCCGATGATAACAGTAACCATGCTGTGACTCTATGTGGTAATAATATCTCAGTCCTGATAAATGCCAGAGCCAGGCAGAGGTGTTTATCATTCCCAGTTCAGAAATGCTGACTAAAGTTACCACATGTTGCCTGTTTTTCTTCTTTCACAATAGTCCCACAGTTAATTAAAAAAAAAAAAAAAGCTGAATCACAAAATTGTTTTATAATCCATTACTGAAAAGATTTTGATGTTTATTTAGTTAATAACTCTTCCCTGATCTCAGTGTCACTTCTGTGGTCATGTCACATGAACTGGCTGGACAAAGTCTACGACTAACCATTATCTCCTCTTCATACATCTTTTGTTCAAAATGAATGGTATAGATACAGCTTAACATACTCCCTTAAAAACATATATTTTAAACTAAAATATAGGGGAAGTACTTCTTAGATCACATTTTCCCTAATTGTGAGATAGATCCTACTCACTTTCAAGTGAATTTTTTTTAATGTTCTAGAAATTTAATTTGTCTACCAATGGAAAGTGTGAGGATACTATATACTAAAAACTTCAAACCGTGAAAATTTTTTGTAAGATTTCTACCCTTGTGAAAATGTACAAAGAAAATGCTTAAATATGGAGTTGAGTATTAAAATCAATTAGTGCTTTATGATGATTTTAGAGTCAGATACACATGAATAAGTACACTTTAAAGAACATTTTCACAAAGAGCACTGAATTCTGAAGAAATAAGATTTTATTTCTCAGCATGGACCTAAGGATAAATCAGTGCCATTTGTAAGCCACAGAAATGCCCTTGGCCACCATGACACCTATTCTTCGAAGAACAAGCAGTTCTACAGGAGGACAAGGTCATGCTTTTCCTGTGAGGAGTGGTGCTGGGGTGTCAGCCACTCCTCTCCTCTTCAATTCAAAGTGGGACACCTCTGTAAACTAAGGAGTGCAAGTGTGGTTTCAGAGTCAGTTTCAGGATGGTCAGTTTCAGTCAATGTTATCATTCTAAGATCAACTGCACCAAAGCAATATCCTTTATTAAAAGTTTCCTTAATGTTAAAACATGAGTACTCTTTCCAAATTCGCCCCAATGTGAGATAAATGTACCAGAAGTTCCTTGGTTAACATAATTAGATGAAAAAGAAAAGATATTATCACTTTCAATAAATGTATTTAAAGATGTATGAAAAGTCAAGCATAATAATTTTGATGACCCTCAGAAATTAAGTGGAATTTTATACTCATGGATTTGCAAAACTTTAAGTTGTTTTGAATGTTTTTTTGCATAATTAGCTAACAACAAAAAAGTTTTTTTGAGTTTAATAATCATCTTAGATGATCCTTTCAGTCAGAAGATATGATATGTATTATACTCAAACATCTGTTATGGCATATTTGGTATTTTATCTGACCCTTTTGTATTGCAAAATGACAAAGATAGGAACGAACTTTCTATCTACTGCAGGTTGCACCACAGGCCTTAATAAATAGTGTTTTCTTCAACCAAATATACATGCATTTGTTTGGCACTCTATAAAATATTTAAGGAATGGCTAAATTATTTCCTTTATAATAATTTTCTCACTGTGCACTGCCAGAATGGGAATACATATGGAAATAAATAGAAGATGCTCTTAACAAGATTGTTCCTTACACTACTTCTTTTTTTTTCAACTTTATTTAATAAATATAAATTTCCTAAGTACAACTTTTGAATTGGCCGGTGCCGCAGCTCACTAGGCTAATCCTCTGCCTGCAGCGCCAGCACCCCGGGGTTCTAGTCCCAGTTGGGGTGCTGGATTCTGTCCGGATTGCTCCTCTTCCAGTCCAGCTCTCTACTGTGGCCCAGGAGTGCAGTGGAGGATGGCCCAAATGCTTGGGCCCTGCACCCGCATGGGAGACCAGGAGGAAGTACCTGGCTCCTGGCTTCAGACTGGTGCAGCACGCTGGCCATAGTGGCCATTTGTGGGGGTGAACCAATGGAAGGAAGACCTTTCTCTCTGTCTCTCTCTCTCTCTCTCTCACTGTCTAAATCTGCCTGTAAAAAAAATTTAAAAGATAAACAACTTTTGAATTATGTCAGCTTATCCCCCCATAACCTCTCTCCCACCCATAACCGTCCCTTCTACCACTCCCTCTCCCATCCCATTCTTCATCATGATTCATTTTCAATTATCTTTATATGCAGAAGATTAACAGTATAAACTAAGTAAAGATTTCAACAGACTACATCCACAAAGATACACAAAGTATAGAGTACTGTATGGGTAGTAGTTTTACCATTAATTCACATAGTACAACACATTAAAGACAGAGGTCCTATACAGGGAGCAGGTGCACAGTGACTCCCATTGTTGATTTAAGAATTGACACTCTTATTTATGACATCAGTAATCACCCAAGGTTCTTGTCATGAGCTGCCAAGGCTATGGAAGCCTCTTGAGTTCACCAACTCTGATCTTATTTAGACAAGGCCATATTCAAAGTGGAAGTTCTCTCCTCCCTTCAGAGAAAGGTACTGCCTTCTTTGATGGCTCGTTCTTTCTGCAGGAATCTCACTCACAGAGATCTTTCATTTAGGTCATTTAGGTAATTTTTTGCCACAGTGTCATGGCTTTCCATGCCTGCGAAACTCTCATAGGATTTTAGCCAGATCCAAATGCCTTGAGGGCTGATTCTGAGGCCAGAGTGCTGTTTAGGGCATTTGCATATCTATGAGTCTGCTGTCCTTACACTACTTCTGTTTTTGTTTTTGTTTTTTGCCAGGCAGAGTTAGATAGTGAGAGATACAGACAGAGAGAGAGTTATAGACAGTGAGAGAGACAGAGAGAAAGGTCTTCCTTCCATTGGTTCACTCCCCTAATGGCTGCTAAGGCTGGCGCTGCACCTATCCGAAGCCAGGAGCCAGGTACTTCCTCCTGGTCTCCCACGTGGGTGCAGGGACCCAAGGACTTGGGCCATCCACCACTGCCCTCCCGGGCCACAGCAGAGAGCTGGACTGGAAGAGGAGCAACTGGGACTAGTACCTGGTGCCCCAACCAGGACTAGAACTGCCAGTGCCGCAGGTGGAGGATTAGCAAAGTGAGCCACAGCGCCAGCCTTCCTTACACTACTTCCAACAGCATGTCCTGGATAGCATACTGTCTCCTGGACCAAGACCAGATTTCACTTCTGGAAAGTGCACTAAAGTTTATCATTCAGCTGAAGCTTGCCTCACTTCAGGAATCCGTACGTATGGCCATAGGTAGGCCAGAATATTTTTGATACTAACATAAACTGACAATGAAGAGATGTTGCCATTAAAAAAGTATTTAGAAAGGATTTCACGGCCTATTTATTCAAAAAAGACAAAGTATTAACATCTAGAAAGAAGAGTGAGCATGAACATAAGGAAAAGTGTGCTGGAAGTGAGGTGATCAGTTCTGATTTTTGAACGATCCCCACTACAGAGAAAAGCAAGTCTGACTTGAGTCACAAGGATTCAGCCCTTTCTGGGTCTTTGCTACAAATAATGCACCTCTTTTTTCAAGGTGAACGTTCTGACAGAGCTAATCAATGTCTAAATCCAAATTTATCAGGCACCTGCAGACATTGAGAATGTGCCTTCCTTTTAAATAAATATAAAATATAACTTTTCTGTTTTTTTGAGGGAGAAGGTGCAGAATCTTGAAAAATTGTGAATTGGCAACTGCACTTTAGCCTCAATGCGAAGGTTATTGCTTGTTTATGATGCAATGATGCTTCTATCCATACTGTGTCTGCTTCAGAATTTTAACCAAACACTCTGATAATTTACAGCATTCTATGTATTTACAAAGCTATTGCATACTTGCAAGCTATTCCTGCCTTTAGGAAAGGGGCAGTATAGAAGAAAATTTAAGATTTGCATGATTTTGGAAACAATCTTCAAATAGGAAAAATCAGATGTCAGAGCTCATAGAGAAGACAATTACAAAGAAAAATTTTAAAAGGAAAGGGGCTAACATTAAATAGCACTTGTTATGTGTATTAAAACATGCAATTTCACAAAATTCCCATGAGGTGTGAATAGTTTTTCTGGATTTTAAAATTCTGTTTATTTGGGAGTCAGAGACAGAGAGAGCAGCAGGCTGCACAAGTGAGAGCACTCTTCTGCGTGTAATGGCCAGAGCTGGGGCTGGGCCAGGCCAATATGAGTCAGGAACTCAGGTCTCCCATGAGGGTGGCAGGAATCCAATCACTGGAGCATCACCACTGCTTCCCAAGATCTGCAGTTAGCAAGAGACTGAAACGAAGAGCAGAGACAGGCGTTGAAGCCAGGCACTCTGATGTAGAATATGAGCACTTCAACCAGTGTGCCAAAAGCTAGACCAAATGCTTGCCCCCTATATTTTTCCCACAGAAAGGATATTCCCTCTCTCTCTCTAATTTCTTTCTTTCTTTCTTTCTTTCTTTCTTTCTTTCTTTCTTTCTTTCTTTCTTTCTTTCTTTCAAAGGCAGAGTTACAGAACGCAGGAAAGAGAGAGAGAGAGAGAGAGAATATCTTCCATCTTCTGGTTCATTCCCAAAATGGCTACAACAGCCAGGTGGGGCCAGGCCAAAAGCAAGAGCCAGGAGCTTCTCCTGAGTCTCCCACGTGGATGCAAGAGCCCAATCACTTAGGCCATCCTCTGTTGCCTTCCCAGGCCCATTAGCAGGGAGCTGAATGGAAAGTGGAGCAGCCGGGTCTCGAACTGGCACCCATATGGGATACAAGCATTGCAGGTGGTAGCTTTACCCACTATGCCACAATGCCACCCCACCCCATATTTTTAAGTAAAGAATTGAAAGCATCAGAAATTTAAGCAACTTGTCCAAAATCATACAGCAATGCAAAAATTCTCAGTTCTTCCAGATTCCTTCACGGTATACCACTTCTCTTATTTATAATGTGAGTTTGAAGAATGTGTACATTGTAACAATTTGTGAGGTTTGAATTTTTCCCAGACTGTCTCTTCTAAAGTAAATGTAAACTATTTAAAGACATGAAACTATTGTTTTCATACTTTGGATGATTCCTCAACCCTCAACTCAAGTTTTGTCTTTTAAAAACATATCCTCAAAGACTGGTAACTAATTGTAGGGTAATGCTGAAACAAATAAAATCTTCTCTAAGGCTACTCACACCTCCACCATACAAAAGTAGAAATTGGATGGAAACTAGAGAACTGCTTTTTACCAAATATAGCCCTGACCTATAGTGACTACCATGTTTTTCATACAGGATACATTAAACATTCCAGAATAACTTTCAGAAGTGCAACAGCTGTGGTACTGCTGACCTCCTTAAAATAAAGAGATACAGTTGTCCTTTAAGAATTATAGATAATAAGATGAATAGTGCTCCCTATACATTGGGTGGCGAGAGAATCCAGTCTTTTCTTCCTCTGGATGAACCTATATAACAAAGCAGAATTTATTTTAAAATATGATTTAATGTGTGGCTATAAATAAGTAAAGAAAAACAAAAGCTTGGATGATAAGGCCGGAAAAGTGCCCTGAGGTCATCAGGCCCACAGTTGTTCACTGTGCAGATCTCTTTCCATGGTCATATAACTTTATCTTATCTCTTTTCTAAGAGGCATTTGGTTGTAAATGTCCTTGTTTCAGCAGCAACATTTCACGCAGATAAATGCAAATGTAACTATTATAAACCATATTTTAGAAAACATACCCTGAAAAGCAGGAAATCGAGAGAAAACTATAAACTCAGACTCTTAGCATAACATTAAAAGCTATTTCCCTCCATGGGAAAGACAGTACTTCTCTAAGTAGCATGGGGTTGTTTTCTAAGAAACTCTTTGACCACAATGAGTTTGAGTTGTTTGAAAAAGATAGGGACGTAACCTGATTTAACATTACACATTGTATACATTCATCTCGTTGCCATACTGAAACCCCATAGACATGTGCAACTTAGATAATCATCAAAAAAAGAAAAGAGGGGCAGATGGGTGAGGCGTAAGCATTTGTGAGAAACCGTTGAGACTCACTACTGGATGGCAAAAAGTTTTATATGGAGCTATGGTTTCAGAGTGCAGACATTGAAGCGGCTCTACGATCCAGGCTGGGACTAAAATGGAGGTATTAAAACATAAAGTAGATACAGAAATAAATCATAACAGAATGAGGATAGGAAGCAAATGTAAATGAAATGGGGAAGAATTATGATGTTCATTATTTCTGTAAAGATTTTTTGTCTCTTTGTATATGCCTTATCTAAGAGCTTCTTCAGTTCTCTAAGTAGCAAATTGTCATTCCCCCACCCCAGTCATAATGTAAAAAAGTCAGAGCTATCTCAAAGTCTTCTCAAAACTTTCAGTGCTTCACGATAATGAGAAACCATATGCTGAAGGAGAAATATTAATAGAAAATGCTGTCTTTCAGATGCTCACTGAATCAATTGAAGACAGTTGACACATCTTTAGTAAGCCGTGTATGAATCTTAGCTCATTAACCACTCCTGTATTATGTATGCTGATTCCAATTCCTAATATGACACATCAATAAACCAGATCTGAAAAGGTGTCATTTCGATTTTAATGTATCCAATTGTATTTTTAGATGTTCCCCCACTTAGTAGCGTTTGCGTTATTTCCTGATTTTACCAGCTATGGAAGAGTGGGTGTGGTATTGATTTGAATGAGAAAGCACTACTTTCCTATAATTTTTTCAAAAAATTTTGTTCTGATTATGTTGTAAGAAAAACTTGTTCCTTCTGAATAGTTCAGCTCTCTCAGGCATCATGCAGTTCCCCTCTAAGAGTTAAGTACAACTTATCCACAGACATGTGTGTACCTCTTTCCAACTGCGTGATACCTCAAATATGTGTGAATGAAGAAAGGGAGAGAGAAATATTTCCATAAAATATTATTCATGTAGAATGTTTCTTATTGGCACACTTGTTAACCACCATATACTTTTATAAGGATTTTTATGTATAAATGAACTGCTCACCAATCAGATCATCAACTTCGCAGCCCATCAGAAAGCATTTATGGCATTGTTTAATGGATGGCTACCATAGCAATTGTGTTTCACCCACTGGCATCCTCTCAGTTCAAGAATTTGCAAGTACATTTTGAATGTTCACTACAACCAGATAGTAGGCTAAGTGCTTGAAATAAATGGAGAACCAGACTCAGCAGAATCTCAAACAAGGTGAGGGGGGAGGTGACCGTTTATAGAGTGCTTAGTTTTACTAGTCATTGTGTGCATGTCACATTACATACTATCTTATTTATTCCATAAAACTACTTTTAGGTGTTCTTCAAAGAAACTTGTCCAAGACCACATGACTCATAAAACTCTGCTACAGAATTCAAACCAAGGTTTATCTGTGTCAATCCATGTTCATGTCTTTCATTATTAGTTCACAAATTCTTGCTTCATTAATTTAATCCACACATACCAGTACAAACGTTGCCCATCTTTATTCAGAATTTTCTCTATTTAGTGGGAAAACTGACAGACATTCAAGTGGTAGGTAGACTATGTGAAGTGTTTTATAAGTAGAAGCTCTAAGTTCAGTGGAACTTGCGTGAGAGGGAGAATCAATCATAATTCTGTTACCTGGTCGCTTACAAGACTTGATAATGTTTTCATTCCTGCCAAGTGCTATGGCAGTGACCTTGCAAACCAAGTATTCCCAATGAAGCAATGTCCATCCTTTTTAAACCCATGCTGACTGTATCACACATTCTCTAATACTGAAGTTTTTTGGATACAGCTATGAAGACAACTCTCTACTTAATAGCTGTTTGTCAAGTTTAATTTATGGCTTCAACCGCTGTAGCTCTCAATGTCAATTAATCCCCTTTTTCAAGAGTCTGACGTTGATCTGATTATTATTATAGTTGAAAATTTTAAACAAATGAAAAATTTCTCCTCTCTTCACTTCCCTCATCCACATTCCCAGTATCATCTTAATTGCTGGAACCAAATAGTTCACCATGTCCCCAGGTACATTACACTGCTAGCGGTGTGCCTGGCTACACATAAGGTATCCACCTCTTGGATTTTTGTGTGCATGTGTATAATCATTGTTGTGTGGTATTGGCTTCAGAGGGGTAGGTACAAGGTATCCAATCATCCTTAATAGCTCTGTACTGGGTATATTAAGCCAAATATACTATCATCTTTATTGACTTATTTTACTTCATTTTCTGAGTTAGGCCTCAGGCCCAAACTGGTCATTGGAAAATCATGTTTTCTTGCCATCATTAAACTACAAATGGGCTTTCTACTCTTCAGTGGGAAAAAATTAAGTCTGTCATAAGCTATGATGTTACAACTTTTTTCTCCTTCTCTCTACCCTTTGCTTTTTGTTTTTTGTTGTTTTTTTTTTTTCTTTTTTCATTTTCAGATGTCCAGGCATATTATGCTGGGACTCCTCTAAGAATAACTGCAATTTGGAAAGCTTTGACTGCTGGAGGCATTTTTATAGGACTTTGTGGTTTTAGGAAGAAAAAAAAAAAAGCCTCCAAGCAGACTATAAGGAAGACTATCCCCATGCCATTTTAGCCAAATGTCATCTTCGACAGAATTTTTTTCTTATAATTCCTTATAAAATGTTGCCTTTGCAACAATGTGTCAAAGAAACTACCAGTTTCTAAGCTAATTCTCTTATACCACTATATTAAGTTTATAAATATATTAACAGGAGATTATGATTTGGGCTTCTGGAAATACATCTTACTAGGAACTCTGTTTGACCTTAGTATCAGAGACCCATTCTCAAAGGCTTAAGGACCCAAGAGTTTATTTTCCTATGGCAAAGAAACTCAGAGGTGGGAAGTACAAGACTGTTCTGACTGCTTCACAGATACAAGGAAGTTCTGTCAGGCCGTGTGTTCCATTCTGCATAGATTCAATTTCAAGGTCATCTCACAATGCAACCATTCCATCTATATTCTAAAAAAACAGGAAAGAGAAAGCTGAATCCCAACAACAGTTGGCCTTAAGCCTCATTGGCCAGATTTGGTCACCAGCCCAATCCATCTGCCAATGGCCCCTTTGGGCTAGGTATATTGCCATTCTCTCCACAGGATTGTCTTGCTAAGAGGATGGCCATTGAGTAGATGTCCATGTTACCTATCATTTTCCTACACATCATCTCTTCTGGTGGTGGATTATTTTAAAATGATCAGGAGGTCTGTGATGGAAGTTAGAAATAAAGTATAGAAAAGGAAAATACTTAAGCAACTGTACCTAAAGTGTCTGAGTTCATTAAATAATTACAGTTCTGCATGGGTGTGTCCTGGTTAAAAGTGTGCGATGGATTTGCTAGTGTTCTAAGTAACTCAGTTGGTTTTCCCATCCATGCCTATAAAAGCAAAAGGAGGCCAGCGCCGTGGCTCAATAGGCTAATCCTCTGCCTAGCAGCGCCGGCACACCGGGTTCTAGTCCAGGTCGGGGCGCCGGATTCTGTCCCGGTTGCCCCTCTTCCAGGTCAGCTCTCTGCTATGGCCCAGGAGTGCAGTGGAGGATGGCCCAAGTGCTTGGGCCCTGCATCTCTTGGGAGACCAGGAGAAGCACCTGGCTCCTGCCTTCCGATCAGCGAGGTGCGGCCAGCCCCAGCGCACCGGCTGTGGCGGTGGCGGCCATTGGAGGGTGAACCAACAGCAAAGGAAGACCTTTCTCTCTGTCTCTCTCTCTCTCTCTCACTGTCCACTCTGCCTGCAAAAAAAAAGAACCAGATGAAGGAAAGCAATCTTTGTGGTTTGCAGTCTTCAGCAACCCCCTGTTGTGAGAAATGTATACAACCAGGTATTCAGATATTTCCATTTTCATTTTTTTGCACTCTCTTATTTTACAGTAAAACCAAGGTCTGTCACAGAGAAATATTAATACAGAACTCATTTTAAAAAAAACTTTTGCCCTTCCACCAATTTAAGCGAATAGTAGGACATTTGTAAGTGAATCACACATTCCTCATTCTTATTGCTGCTGTAACAATATCGTTATTTCAATGGCTCAAAACAGCACAAACTTAATTTCCTACAGTCTTGGGGTTGAGGGAGACACGTCTAAAATTAGTTTCACTGGGCAAAAATTCAGATGTGGGTAGGCTTCAGTGACATTTGGAGGTTCTTTTTCTTACCTTTTTCCTAGTTAGAGGATATCATCATTCCAAAGCACATGACCATTCATCTCATAATCTTTCACTACCTGCTTCTATTGTCACATCACCTTCTCTCTCTGATTCTCAACCTCCTGTTTCCTTCTGATAAGTACATTTCTTACTACATCAGGCCTACCTAGGTAATCCAGAAAAATCTCTGCATCTCAAAAATATCTGATTTAAGCATACGAGATTATCCAGAAAATCTCTCCATCTCAAAATCTGATTTAATCACACCTGCACAGTCCCATTGCCATATGCAGTCCCACAGTCACAGATTACAGGAATGAGACATGGACTTCTTGGTAAGGCCATTGTTTACTCTATCACACTTTGCAAATGGGAGATTTGAGAAAAAAAATTCAGTACTGGATCTTAAGAGGAATATTGTGTCACAGTCACACTGTTGCTGCATTGATGTTAACATGGTGTAACTCAGAGCCCATGTAATAAAACTCCACCAGAACTAGATTGAGTATACCTATTCCCTTTGGTGACTGATCAGGAATTCCAGTTGTGAAGTCAGTCCAAAATTCTTCTAAGAAAATTCTCTCATGTACCTATTAAATTTCATTCCTTTCTGACTTTCTTTTGTCTTTTTTTTTTTTTTTCAGAAAAGCAAGACAACAACACAAGAGTTGAAACTGTGAAGTCTCTTGTACAAAAACTCCCTGCACCAAATCGTGACACCATGAAAGTCCTCTTCGGGCATCTAACTAAGTAAGTTGTAAGATTTCTGGGTGTGTCACATTATAGTCATTTCCTAAATGAGCAACATTTAATTTCAAGTCTCTTAAAGAGTTTCCAAATGTGTCCATCTCATGATTTCCCCTATAGCTGACCTAAATTTTTCTGCAGAAGCTGGAGAATGTACTACAGATAGGAAGGAGAACTTACAAAAGGGACTTCTAAAAGGTTTATTTTTTCCTGGCCTTTTCAACATGTAAATGTTTGCTGATTGATTGTCAGAACCACCGCCAGGACCTGGGATGGGACATCTTGACTTTGTTATCTAATGTAATAGAAAGAGCATGAAATGATTCCAATATGAGTTCAGGCTTAGTCCCACTGTGTACCAAGTACTGGGATTGCAAATATGTGATTTAAACTCTCTAAAATCCAATTTCCTCGTTAGTAAAATGTCAGTTTCGATTGATAAGGTGTTGTCTATATAAACAGCTAAGAGAAGAGTATTCTAGGAAAAAAGTCAAATGATAAGACCCACAAGCCCCAAAGAGTTTAATGTACACTCAGCTCTCCATATCCATATGTTCTCTATCTACAGATTTAAACAAACATGGATCAAAAGAATTCAGAGAAAAAAAAAACTGGGTCTGTGCTAAGCATGTATAGGCCTTTTTCTTTGTTGATAATCCCTATTTAATACAATACAACACAGTATCAATATGTTTGGTATTATTAGTAATTTAGAGATTTAAGTACACTATAGGATGTGTGTAGGTTAAGTGCAAATACTACAGTATCTTATATAAGGGATTTGAGCATCTACAGATTTTGGTATCCACAAGGGTGCTAGAACCTTCCCCCACAGACACAGAAGGGTGACTATTTGAGAAGCAGAAAGCAGACCAGGCTGGCTCTTGGCTGATGAGCTGGCCAGGTGGTGGCAGGAACTGAGGTCCTGCACATAAGAGGAATCAAGTGTGTCTCTTAGGGTTTCAGTTTGGGCAGTTGTAGAAATGACAGTGCTACATACAAAGATGGGCGAAACTATAGGAGGAACAAATTCAGTAAAAGAGCAAGTTTAAAAGCTCTATTTTGGACATGTTAAGTTTTAAATGACTCAGTGGCCTTCTGTTATCACATTCTTTAGATAAGGCAGAATACAATACAAGTGATGAAATTTTGGCTTCCACCATAGACACATAGTAATATTGAAGCCTGATGATAGAGTATCAGATAGATTGGACTGTTTGGCCTTTGTGAGATTAAATCTCCTTAATCATCCATTCCTTGTAATGAGTCATTACTACAGATTGTTCAACTAATCCATTACATGATTTATAATCGTGAATATAATGCATGCAGTTGTACAAAAAATTAGCAAACGTGATGCCTCTCCCTTAAAGAGTGATATTTGTTTACCAGTTACTCTTAGCTTATAGAGCAGAAGTAACTAATATGTCCTTCCAGACCTATTTCCAGGTACATGCAAACATATGTATGTGCATATAGTTGCTTCTACTGCTAAAGTGCATCATACTGCTCATTTTGTTCCACAGTTGTTTTGCAAAATATGAACAGTCTTCTGTATCATTAAACAGATTTGACTTATTCTTTCTAATGATGGCATAGTTACCCATGGTATGGATAATCCGTAACTTGCTGAATCAGACGTTGCATTAGGAAACAGGTTTAATCTAATTCATCATATTAGATTCTCTCTTATTTTATCCTCAGAGAGGAGCTTTGTCCCAGAATTCAGAATATCCCTTGTTGTCAGAGTGTCTCGTCCTATCACTGCCACATCATGGCAACAGAGGGAAATTCAGTGTGGTTAGGTTAGTAAAAGGATTATGGACTTAAAAGAAACAGAGAGACCTATGGTCTAACCCTCGTTCTGCCTTGCCATTATGATGTCAGGCAAGTAAAATTGGATTAAATAATATCAATTATGTTTTGTGGTTATGAGAATTAAATGAGATAATGCATATAAAATGCCTGGCACAAGGTAAGCATTCCTCAAATATTAATTCTTTTCCTTAGGATTCAGACACACCATGAAAAGGGTTTCACATTACAAGTAAATACTGGAGTTCCTATCTCTGAAACTTTAACTGAACAAAGTCATAAAACAAATGGAAAAGTATCCTCTGCAATGCAATGCAACACCTAGTCTTGGAGTTCCTGAGAAATATCCATTACTCAAGTCTCAATTATTCCTGTATTTTTTTAACTTAAAGGATGTCTATAAAATGAAGAAACTAAGAGTCAGCTAAACCCTCCTACAACACACATACACACACACACACACACACACAGCATCTATACAGATTAAATTCTTCAAAGGGTGAGGCTCCTCCATGACCATATCACACAATCCCAGTATTCACAACTAAAGTCTGATTGTGTTTATCACACCTAAATGAATTTCCTCATATTGTTAGAACCTTTGTTCAGCCTAATAGAGATGTAAAAAACTAATGAATTAAATCTTAAATTAAGACATAAGATAAGATTATTTTATCTCCTTCCTAGCATTCACATTTGAAGATGTATCACTGTAGATGAGGCTAAGAAGTGTTACTTGCCAGCTACCAACCTTTCTTGGATGGTGTGACCATATTCCGCCCTGCATCAATTTATAAACTGGATTTAATTATGCACAAGTGTGTGCACACGATTATATCTTGTTAAGCATTTTTTTTGCTAAGTTTTTGATAAACAGCCAATCGTGGCATGTCATCAAAGCCTCAGAAGACTAAATAAGAAGATTGTTTAACTAGAATTTAAATATATTCATGTTTGAAAGAATCATTAGAATGTTTTCCTTAGTCTTGATGCATTTGGTAGTTCTTCAGAAAATCCACCGTCAACACTTGTATGGAGTGTTTATTCCAAATTGTTGCAAATATATATATATTTTCAAGTTTGTTTAGTGAGGGTCAGGGAACATAATGAAGTGCCAAAAATTCCACTTGACCTACGTACTCTGCAGTCAACGGAACAGATCACCATTTTTGCAGAGCTTTGAATTAAACTTTCTTCTCAAAGCAGAACAGCTACCAACTGAGAAAGCTTAATATGGCACAGTTGGACTAGAAAGAAGGTGGATGTAAATCCTGTCCACAAAAGCCAGAATATTTAAAGCGTTGTGATTATATTCAGCATAAAATTACACAATGCCTGCATAGGTTGTATAGTTTCAGAGTCTAAAGATGTTTAATCATACTCAAGTTCAAGTGCTCCTGTTATCATAGCTTGAGACCAGGGATTCTGAATAAGCTATCACCTCAAAATACCATCAATCACCAATATTGATTAACGGTCGCTTTCAAAAACTGGCATTATAGTTAAAGACCCCAGAAGATCCTGTGGTACCTTCTGGATTGTGATATAAATAACAAGTTCTAGCTCTATAAAATATAGATCAACTGCATTTTCCTGTTTTTCTACTTCTGGCAGAAATAAAGATGATGCCAATCAACAGGAGACCTAAAAAGACAGTTTACTTGCTGATGAGTAGTAGTTGGAGTTTGAGAGCCAAAGAATTAAGAAGCAGAGAACCACTAAAAGATTACATGCCAGACAATTGCATGAGATGCTTATTGTTTATGAAAGTCATCTGAAAACTGTGCTGGGTGAAAGAGATAAAAGGAGAAAAGAAACCCATAGGTCTCAAGGGGATTGTAGTTGGATCGTAGTGATGGACATCAATTGGAAATAAGTGCTCCAAATCTTGGGATTTTTTTCAAAAGAAAGTACTCAAAACTTTTTTTTCCCTCTCATTTCTTTATCCCCTCTATCCAGTTGTCCTCAGAGATAAGTCTGAGGTTTCAGTGCTGGGTAATTCTGAAAATAGTCCCCTTGACAGCAGTTTTTTCAAAAGTAAAAGAAAGTATTGTTTAGAATGGTACCTTATCTCTGTTTTGCAAGTGTAGACAAGGGAATGAGGAGGATGGCCTTCTAAAAAACTAATGAAATGGGGTGAATCCCATTTTGGCACGTGTATATTGAATCAAATCCTTAATATGCAGTTGGTTGTGATGTAGCAGCCAGCATATTGAGAAAAAAGTATCTGCAGCATGTCCCAAGAATGAAGACCTTTCAAATCTTCATACATTTTAGCATTTCATGTACATCAATTTCACCATTCTCTCCTAAGTAACATAGAAGGAAAGAGTTTATGAAGATACAAATTGTTTGTGATAGTTCTGTTGCCATGGTTTAAACTCAGAAACAGCATATGTGTTCTGGAGCAGTGGCTGGGTTATATAGAACGTGTACATGATGTTTACTTAGTGAAATGGGGTTCATGGCTTTGTTTTTAATTTGAGCGAAGTGGTAAATGAAATCAGGGATACATATTTTACATATTCAGAAAGAGTATAATTATAAATATGTGAAAATTGTACATACAGAAAAGACTGCAAAATATTTGCTAAAATGTTAGTACTTCTTTGAGTTATTGAATTGTAAAAGTTTTTCATATGTTTCATTTTATACCCTAACAATGGTATGGAAAGAGACACTGAGGGTGAGGCAACAAGAAAGATCTAGCTTGGGAGTAGGACCAACCTGAATGTGGGTCTTAGCTCTGCCACTTCCTGGGAGTATATGTAACCTTGGCCAAGTCACTCAAATCTAAGCTTCCACTTTTTTCATCTGTAAAATGGAGATCGCAATAGAACTTATTTCTGTGGTGAAGAGTGTATGAATAATGCCTTTAAAAAGTCATGCACATTACCAGCCGGCGCCACGGCTCACTAGGCTAATCCTCCGCCTTGTGGCGCCGGCATACCAGGTTCTAGGCCCGGTCCAGGAGCCAGATTCTGTCCCAGTTGCCCCTCTTCCAGGCCAGCTCTCTGCTGTGGCCAGGGAGTGCAGTGGAGGATGGTCCAAGTGCTTGGGCCCTGCACCCCATGGGAGACCAGGAGAAGTACCTGGCTCCTGCCATCGGATCAGCGTGGTGCGCCGGCCGCGGTGGCCATTGGAGGGTGAACCAATGGCAAAGGAAGACCTTTCTCTCTGTCTCTTTCTCTCACTGTCCACTCTGCCTGTCAAAAAAAAAAAAAAAAGTTAAAATAAAAAGTCATGCACATTACCTAGCAAATATTAGGTAGCAAATACATTTTGTATGTATAAGTATAGGAAGAATTGCTGTGGCAGTGTGGAATGAAATTACTGTCAGACTTCCTGGACTCTGGAAAATTCTACACCCATCTCAGAATCTTTTTTCCAAAACATGAGTTTCCTTATTGGCCTATCTCAATCGGTTCTCCAGAGTTCCGGTGAAGCTGTTTTCACATGATTAACAAGCCACATGACTCTCCTGTCCTCATGCCCAGTCCCAACTCTATTCTCTCTGGATTCCCCGGGCATCCTGGCCAGCATCTTGTATCGTGGTCTCAGTTTCAATCCTTTTCACCTTCCAGGCAATAATTTGTGATAGGATCTAATCTGTCTCATTTGGGGACAGATGTGAAGATTAGAAACAGGAACAGATCTTCCAGTGCTTCTCATCAACAGCCTCCCCTGACAGTTTCCTAGGGACAATTCTCTTGTCTTGGTGTCTAACATGCAATGATTCTCGCAGTGAGAACACAGCACCGACTTTCTGAAAGCCTGGTGACACATTTTGAAGCTGGTAGGACCTGTCCCTATGCCTCAGTTTCCAGTGTAAACATTACCAGAATCTCATCACCTACATCTCCAACGGGCCTGGCACTGAAACTCCTGTTGCCACTACTGTTAGTAATGTGTTCTAGCTGTTGACGTCGTTTTCCACATTTTTATTTCCAAGATAAAAATAATACATGGTAATTACCAAAAATTCATAAAATAAACACTAAAGCATTTCCACAGAGCTAAATTGAACTAGTTAGCCAGGTTTACTCTGTGGCATGCATTTTGGAAGCCAAAACAATCTCAATTTTTTTAAAGGAAGGAGAACATAAAAGGTCTCCTGCCTGCCGATGGGTCATTCAGAGAAAGTCAAAATGTATTAGGAAGGAGTTGGTTTTAAAGATGACTTACGAAGTCATGGCATTCATTGATTTTTGAAAACAGCCTTGGAAAAGAATATATTGGTTGCAGATTTTTGATGCAAATAAGCATGCTTGTAGGAGACTTACACATTGTAAAATAGGTTGAAAGGAGAGCTAAAAATCTTGCCATTTGCATTGACTCTAAGAAAATTGTCCAGCTGTTCATGGAATTCCAAGGTGAAAAAATGATATGGCTGAGTAGACAAATCTCATGGAAGCACGCCAGTTGAACGCTGAATTGAAATGAGAAACTGTTGACTGTGGCTATTTTGTGAGAGTAAACCGATATTTAAAGCTTCTCTGTGGTCTTCATGGACATTAAATAAAATATTCTACAAAAGCATGTCAGAGGCAACTTAAACGATGATAACCTGGAAACATAACGGTTGCATGAGGAAACAATGGTGAGGAACTATTTCATCTATTCTGTAAAACACACTGTGGGCATTTCTGATATTTTGTGGAAAAAAACTTAGATATGGTTGAAGAACAGACTTCACAGCCCACAAGACTCACCCTTCTTTCTGGTCATCAAGAGCAATGGCTCGTGGCTGGTGCTGTGGTGCAGCAGGTTAAAGCCCTGGCCTGCAGCACCAGCATCCCAATGTGGGCACCAGTTCAAGTCTCAGTTGCTCCACTTCCTATCCAGCTGCCTGCTAATGTACCTGGAAAAGCAGTGGAAGATGACCCAAGTCCTGAAGAAGCTCCTGGCTCCTGGCTTCAGATAGGCCCAGCCCTGGCCATTGTGGCCATTTGGGGAGCAAACCAGCAGATGGAAGGCCTCTTTTTCTTTTCTCTACCTCTCTCTGTAACTCTGTCTTTCAAATAAATAAAAATGAATCTTTTAAAAAAAAAGCAAAGACTGGTGAGGCTCTTTGCCTCCCATGCAGACCTCTGAATGCGCAGGTCTGGTGTGCTTTGGAGCAGGGTATGTTTTTCTGTGCTGTCTTCTGGCACTGCCCCCTTCAACCACAATACCTGATATCCAACGACTTGCAGGCCATGGGTATTTTTACTGGAAAATGAGGAACCTGTACAAATTGTTATTTTCTTTTTCTCTCTCTTTTCTTTTCCATGGTTCCCCCAACCCCAGAGGGACAGGGGTTGCAAGTTGTTTAAAATAAGCTAGAAGCTTAATAGCTCCTTTGCTTATATATTTGAAGTATTTGAAATGGCACCCTAATCATTTTGAAGAGCTAATGTACTTCCTATGGGCCTAAAATTCCTCAACTGGACTCCTGTGGCAGAATTTGGCCTGGTAGTTAAGAAAATTAATTACTCTGATCATGAGGGTGAAGCAATAGTTCCCAGCTCCCTGTAGTAATCATTAAAATGTCATCTACTTAGGAGACATCTTGGCACGGAATTTATAAGGTTTGTGAGCTGGGGACTAAGGTTCATTGAACCTTCCAGTAGTGAATCCTTGTTTTAGGGGAAGACTTTAGGAGATAAGATTTTTAAGACTGGAGTGAAACTATTACTTTAGATTTAACATTTGAATAGTAATATTTACCACTGAATAATAAGAAACAAAACCAACCTTAGAGTGACTGCTATCTTATCTTTCCTGGTTAGTGAAGGTGCATGTTATGGGGTAATTCCTAATAAGAGGTAGATATTTTTTAAGTTTCCCCAGCTTTTTCTACTGTGAATCTTGGCCTTTTACCTAATGGAAAGAACTGAGGATTTGGAAGGAGAAGACATAGGCTCAAGTCCCAACCTCAGACCTTAAAAATTGTACAATGTTCAGAAAAAATTTTTAATGTCTCTAACCCTTGCTTTTGCTCATTTGTGAAATATAGGTCAAATAAATTCACATTTGTGAAAATGTTTGTTAACTATAAAATCCTACCCACTAATTCCTTCAGGAAGTTTTAAATGAGGGCTTGCTGTGTTCCAGGCCTGAATGAAATCAGGGATTGTCAGACTGTGTCCATGGGCCACATCTAGACTGCCTATTTTTGTCAATAAAGCTGTATTGGAATACACACATATATTTGTTTATATATTGCCTATGGCTGTTTTCACACTACAATGGCAAGAGTTGAGTACTCACAAGTTACACAAAGCCAAAAATATTCACTCAGCCCTTTCAAAAAAAAAAAAAAATACTCCTACAGAAAGGCCATTGTGGTACAGTGGGTTAAGCCATGGCTCAGAACACCTGCATCTCATATTGAAGTATAAGTTCCAGCTGCTCTGATTCCTACCCAGCTTCCTGCTAATGCATCCTGGGAACAGCAGCTCATGGCTTAAATGTCTGGGCCCCTGCCACCCATATGGGTGACCAGGATGGAGTTCTTGGCTCCTGGCTTTGGTCTGGCCCAGTCCTGGTTGTTGTGGTCATTTGAAAAATAAATCCAAAGAGAACTTCTCTCTCTCTGTGTGTGTGTGTGTGTGTGTATGTGTGTATGTGAGAGAGAGGGATACTCTGCCTTTCAAATAAAATGAATAAATAGACATTAAATAGACATTAAAAATAAGAAGAAAAGAGAAAAAGTTGCTGACCTTTCAACTCAATACTGGAGGCATGAAGAAGAGTCCTGCCTTCACATATCTTACCATCTTCTCAGGTAGTTAAATTAGTAAGCAGTTACAATCAATGTGATGTGACACAAGAGTCTGTGAGACCACCAAGTGAAGCAGGAACAGAAATTTGGCAGAATATGAGCCTGGAATGTGTAAACAACTTAAATTGTGAAGAGTATCATATGCTTTCTAAGGCATTTAAATTTCTTTTGGTAGACATGCAGAAAACCCCTGAAAGGTCTGGAGGAAGGAGCTAAGGTGATGAGATTTGTACTTCTAAAGATCACAGTTGTGATAAGAGTAAAGGTAATTTTTAGGAGGGCAACACTAGAGGTCAAGAAGACTGTTTCTTAAGAGGGCTAGTATCCTAGTCCAAGCTAGAAATCCCAAAGTAAGGGATAGTAGGAAGAATGAGGCACAGGGGTGGAGACCAGAGACACCAAGGAGACAGATTCAACAGGACATGCTCATTGAATGCAGACAGGAGTCTAGAAAGAGGGAGGAGTCCAAGATGGTAGCCAGGCTTTGAAGTGCTAGCATGTGCATGATGGCATCCTTAGCTCACAGACTGGAAAAGGACCCAACTGGAGGCTGAAACTTGCGGGACATGATGTGATTTAGTCTCTGTTGATATTCTGTTAGCATAGTCCAGCAGATGATAAGAAACACTGCTGAAAATGTAAGAAAGGTGATTGAGATCTTGGTATAAACTTGAAAGTTGTCAGCTTAAGATCTCGGTATAAACTTGAAAGTTGTCATTTTAAGGATAGCAGGGGAGTAAGATAATAAATGAGACAATGTGAAGAGAGTTGAGAACAGACTTCTGAGATCTTCTGACATGGACAAGGTTGTCCGAGGAAGAGACATCAGGAATGGCATCTGGCAACAGCTTTCATGTGAATAAAGAGAAAATTTGTCAAGAGCAGATTATATTTTGTGATGAAAATCAATAATTAAGGGGCTGGCATTGTAATGCCAGCATTTCTTATCAGAGTGCATTTGAGTGCTGGCTACTCTGCTTCTGATCTAACTTCCTGCTAATGCTCCTTGGAAGGCAGCAGATGATGGCCCAAGTAACTCGGACCCCTACCACTCATGTGAGAGATCAGGATGAAATTCTTGGCTGCTGCCTTCAGCCTGACCCAGTCCTGACTGTTGCAGGAATTTGCATTGAATGAGCAGATGGGACATCTCTGTCTCTCTCTCTCTCCATCTTATACTCCCTCTCCTCTCTCTCTATTCGTCTGTATTTCAAATAAATAAACAAATCCTTTTTAAAAATAAAATTACTAGCTTCACAAAAAAGGTCTAGAAAATCCAGCAGAATTTCTAGCAATGACCAGCTTCTGTTCTTTTATTGTTGTTGTAGATTTATTTGTTTATTTATTTATTTGAAAGGTTGAGTGAGACAGAGAGAGGGGAGAAAGGGAGAGATCTTTCATCTGCTAGTTTACTCCCCAGATGATAACAAAAGCCAGATGTGGGCTAGGCAGAAGCCAGGAGCCAGTAACACCATTCTGGTCTCCCATATGAGTGGCAAGGGCCCAAATACTTGGGCCATCATCCTCTGCCTTCCCAGGAGCATTAGCAGAGAGCTGGATCAAAAGTGGTGCTGGTGGGACTTGAACCGGTGTGCTGATATGGGATGCAGGCATCAAATGGTGGCTTTATTTGATGTGCCAGAATGGCAGCCCCGCCCAGCTACTGTTCTTTTAAGTTGATTCATCACCTTGGAGAAATCACAGAAATAAATATAGTAATCTCACAGGAAAAAATAACAACTCTGTAATAAATCAGGACCTGAAAATATTAGTGAGAATGGAAATCATAAAGAACTGAGCAGGCTCCTCCTGCCATTAGAACATTGGCTTGGCCGGTGCCGTGGCTCACTAGGCTAATCCTCTGCCTACGGCGCCGGCACCCTGGGTTCTAGTCCTGGTCGGGGCGTCGGATTCTGTCCCGGTTGCCCCTCTTCCAGTCCAGCTCTCTGCTGTGGCACGGGAGTGCAGTGGAGGATGGCCTAAGTGCTTGGGCCCTGCACCTGCATGGGAGACCAGGAGAAGCACCTGGTTCCTGCCTTGGGATCAGCGCAGTGTGCCAGCCACAGCATGCCGGCCGCAGCGGCCATTGCAGGGTGAACCAACGGAAAAAGGAAGACCTTTCTCTCTCTCTCTCTCACTGTCCACTCTGCCTGTCAAAAAAAAAAAAAAAAAAAAAAAAAAAAAAAGAACATTGGCTCAAGGGGTGCAGGAATTTGCATGAATTTTGATTCATGGTGTGCATATGCACAGAGCCCATTCTAGTGTCCCACACATGGAAGATTCTCAGTTACTTTTTGTTGAAGAAGCGGAGTCACGCGACTTCATTGAAAAAGGTGCAGATAATCTGATAGCTAGTGAGTAGCTCCAGATAAAGTCAACTTTTGAAGCCTGCAATATTTTTGCAGACTAAGTTCAAGAAGCACAGTGTTCTATTTTGAGGGTATACTTGGTAAGAAAACCATTTCTCTCAAGTTTATCTCTCCTTACATGATATTTCTCTTTTCATTATGATGAAGAGAAGAATAGTACAAAGGTGATTGTAGCAGTAGGAGAGCATGTTGAAAAGACACAAATCCAGTGAAGAATAAGGGCTCAAAGAGGGTGATCATACAGAGGATACCTTCACAGGGAGCCTGTGGCCACCCCTCAGTGACTGCAGACTCAGCTCCCTTACTGCGATACAAGGTGATGCAGGCGGTTCCTCTGATTTATTATTTGGGATTAGTAATGGTTGTTAGAATATAGAGATTTCTTTTAACATCTTTTGCCATAACTCCTCCTAAACCGAATAATCTCTACCTTTCCTGCCTCCTTTTAGGTCAACCACAGCCTCCCTGGTCTGTCACTTGTGTCAGATCCAATAGCAACTTCATACTATCTTGAAATACTTAGCATCACATAAAGCAAAGAGAGAGAGAGAGAGAGATCACCTTTATTAAAAAAAAAAAAAAAAAAAAAAAAAACTTGCCCTCTCCTTTTAAGTATATGGAGAAACTTGGTTCCCATGCTTTGTGAGCAGAGACAAGCAAACTTCAAAGTGGAAGAGGAAAAAAAATCAACCAGACCTCAAGTCACCTGACTTCCAGTCCACTTGACCACACTCTACTCTCTTGCCAATACTAATACTCGATTGTGTTTCCAGGGATGAGGGAACAGTAAAACAAAGTGAGAAAGAGCAGCCAACTATGATAGAGCCATGGGCCCATCACACAAGTCCCTTGTTTTAATTGCACACGAGGTATAACACCAACCCTTTAAATAAAATTATCTGATTAATCCTAACGTTAATAAGCCCTTGTATTTATATAAGGAGTTTTCTTGGTATCTGTCTGCCTCCTCCTCTTCCTCCCTTCTTCCCTCCTTTTAATATATTGCTTTCCATCTAAAAAAGCACTTAGAGAAAGTTTCATTTTTAGGGATTCTTTTTAAAACCACGTTCTGTGTCAGCATTCATTAATTCTTGAGGGTATGCGTGTGCACAGACGCGTGCCTATACGTACTTTCAGAAACAGCACATTTTCTAAAGGCAGTGCGGGTACAGCCTTTTGCCACCTTCTCTCTCCCCTTTAAACGGAAAGCACTGAACCCAGATGCCCAACCACAGAAGATATTCTTCCAGAAGCAGCATCTGGCTTCCTGGCAAGCCCTCCAGGCGAGTCATTTGGGGAGCGTTGCTGTTGTCTCTCACTCTGTCACGTGTATCAGATACCGTGGCCTCTCTGGCTGGCATGTCCAGGCAGCTGCCAATTCCTTTCGGTTCACCTTTAATTCTGAGAAACCCGTCCCTTGTTTCCATCTCTTACTGGACTTATTTTTCTCCCTACTGCTCAGAATTCCAGGACAAGCCTAATTCGTCACTGCCTTCTGCCTGTCGACTTCCTCTCCAGCCCTCTATCTTTTAAACGCCAGTGAAATTCGACCTTAACATAGCTTGCTTTTAATAATGTTTCTTAGCCACTTTTTGTCCACCAAGCTCCTTGTCAACAGTAGGGTTGTTCCCTGAAAAGAAAAACAAAACATTCCATCCGAGTCGTTTAGCTTGATGTGCACACAAGACATGAAAGTATCTTGACATTTGTGTATTATTTAGTTAAGTCATATTGGCTCCTCACATCCTTGTCACACCATGAACAAAAGAGCATCACAGGACTGGGAAAGACAAGATGATATCACAGTCAGTCCAGACTGTGCAGCATCCATAAACAGCATGCACTTCAGGAAACAAGATTTTGTTTTTTTAATTAACTTCCTCCCCCTTTTTTACCTGTTAATATATATTCTTATCATCATGAAGGATTTTGTGGGGTTTTTTTTTACGGATAATTGTTAAGAACACAGAGTCCGATGGTAGCCCACGCAACAGGAAGCAGTGACAAGGTGCTGACAAGGCCGGCAGCAGTACCCAGAATGCAGAGGAGAAAGCAGAAATTAGAGCTGCAGGGTGACATCCAGGAATAGTTAACAGAGTTTCTGCAGATTTCCGTGTCGTTGGGTTTGGGCTTTTTATTTTTTTCCTCTCATGCAAGAAGCGCAGATTCTGCATGAAACTTGAGATCTCAAGACAGCAATGTGTAGGCTGAGAAAAGACTGGACGTTAGCAGTGGACAGGAAGAAGTCTCAGACGTAAATATTAATTAGCCTGTGTCCAGTAGCAGATTCAACCACGTTGACTTTGAAGCAGTATCTAGCTAAAACCATGGGCCTCATTGGAATGAGAGCCTCCAGGGAACAGGGGAAGGAGTCTCGGGGCTCTTTGAGTCAGGCCATTGGAAAAGTCTCCTTGGAGGCCTCTCCATAATAATAGAGCCCAAGTTTAATATGAGAATAGTTAAGTCTGTTGTACCGCTGCCTTAGTGACTTTTTTTTTTGCCTATAATCTGCCCCAGGTTTATTTGTTAATGTGTAAAAAGGAAGTTAAAAGTACATGCATGCAGAATTCACAAGCTTTATTAGTAAATATTTTCCTTTGTATGGAGATTCCCATATTTCACTTCTGGTAATTTCTCCTCTTCCTACCCATATTCTTTTTTAATTTAACTATTTTCCTGACAGTTTCCTTTTTCTTTTCCCTGCTTTTCCTCCTGCTGTTATAATAATTCTCAAATTCTTTCTCCATCCATCCACTTATTAACAACAACAAAAAAAACCACATATATCAAGTATTATTATGGGATAGATGCTGAGCTAGAAATTAAGACAATCTCACCAGTAAAGCAATAAACTTCTAGGATCTGAGAACCTCATTCAAGTTTTTTTTAAAATATTTATGTATTTACTTGAAAGAGTTACACAGCAAGAGAAGGAGAGGCAGAGAGAGAGAGAGAGAATGATCTTCCATCCACTGGCCCACTCCCCAATTGGCTGCAACAGCTGGAGCTGAACCAATCCAAAGCCAGGAGCCAGGAGCTTCTTCTGGGTCACCCATGCAGGTGCAGGGGCCCAAGGACTAGGGCCATCTTCTGCTTTTCCCAGGCCATAGCAGAGATGGATAGGAAGTGCAGCAGCCGGGACTTGAACCCTATATGGGATGCTGGCACTGCAGGCCTCGGCTTTACCCGCTACGCCACAGTGCCGACCCCCCTCATTCAGTTTTGTTATCTATCTCCCTGCCTGTATCTGAGAATGGCCACATCCCCTAATCCTATCCTCAATCCCAATTTTCTCCCCCTACATCATTCCTCTTCTGTAGGACTTGGCACATTAGCCTGTATTTTAGAAGCATTCTGTCAATTATCATCAAATAGAATAAGCCCTCATTTTTCTTTCACATTTTGATAAACAACATTGGAACCCTTTGGGATGGAACCATTGCAAGAAATAGGCAAGACAAAAATGCTCGTACTCCAGCACCAAAAACATTTTTTGGCACTCTGTAAATTGATGGTCAACACACATTTGTTAATAAATAGTCTACCCTTTATCACTTTTGTTCACTCATTTATTTCATTCTCTCATTGATTTTCATTTGTCTCCTACGGTGTTTGGGGTATGAAAAACTTTTATCTTATTGACTCGTATCTCTTGAGTATCAAAGCAGAATAAATATGTTCACAGGGTGAAAAGGCATGCATAGTGGTACTTCACCTAAAGCTGAATTATTTTCCACTTGTGCACTTCTTTAGCAATCATTTCACATCTCAGAAAAATTCCACCCTCAAACATGTCTCTTCCTCAGATGGGAGCACAGTGCTGCTCTCTTGGCTCCCTGCTCACCCATCTTTTTCTACTTCTCTTTCATTTCCAGCTACCATTCTAAAGTCATGAGTCCTTCCCTGGTGCTGACTTTGAGTCATCAGGAAGGGATTCCATTCTCCCTCCTGGTATACACTTCCTGTTTAGGGTCAGAGGTCCTGCACAGAGATAGGAATTTTACTGGTAGTTTCCAGATCCCACTATGTTTTTTTTAACTGGTGGGAAAGAAGAAATCAAATGCATGCTGTAGTCTGTCCTTCCCCTCCTCTCATGTCACTGAGAGGTCTTAAAGCAATTTCTATTTCCCTGAAAGCCCGAGAAGTTCATCTTGGCAGAGAACAGGCTGTTTTACCCACCCCATTATCACACTGTTGTTATTATCTACATGAGTTTCCACCCTCCTGCCCCGTAACATCCTATAATAGTCCAGCTAAGTCTAGAAGCTAGAACTCAAGAAATGCTCTCCGTCATGTTCTAGGAATTTCTGTTCCCAAAGCACGTATCACAAGAAATAGTGATACACGGCTGTGTGTGGGATTGTGGGTACTGGGGAGAGTAGGAGTGCGGAAGGACATGACCAGAGAAAGGCATTTTGTTCATCGGGAACACAGCCACCTGAAAAACACCAGCTAATTAGCAGTCTGTAGCCACACAACACAGCAGTTTAGTACATGAAGTGAACAATACTTTACCTAATTGAAACTACAGAGCAGACTTAGGTAGGCTGCATGCAATTACACAGATTGGAAGTCAGCCAGGACACCGAGGTTAACAATCCCTTCTCTCACAAAAAGCACCACGGGAACTTTAATGACCACAAGTGGTAAGGGCTGCCATCCTGCATCCATCCAAAGGCCTCACTTCTCACAACCCAGGCTCCATCAGAACGGCTCAAGGGTGTCTAACTGCCCAGAAATATAGAGCGCCCTCTATCGACGCAGCTGCAACTGCGCCCTGAGGCTGATGCACCATGAAACACCCTTTAAGAACTAGAAAAGAGAAAGATTCAGCTGGCGCCGCGGCTCAGGCTAATCCTCCGCCTTGCGGCTCCGGCACACCGGGTTCTAGTCCAGGTCGGGGTGCCAGATTCTGTCCCGGTTGCCCCTCTACCAGGCCAGCTCTCTGCTGTGGCCAGGGAGTGCAGTGGAGGATGGCCCAAGTGCTTGGGCCCTGCACCCCATGGGAGACCAGGAGAAGTACCTGGCTCCTGCCATCGGATCAGCGCGGTGCGCCACCCCGCGCAGGGTGAACCAACGGCAAAGGAAGACCTTTGAGGAGACTAACAAGGGCCAACTGATGATCAATGGATGCAGGGAGGGCCCTGTCGCCTGTCAGTCCTGTAGCCAGCACCGCTGCCCCATGAGCATCCCTAACAGAAGTTCAAGGCTTTCACACTTTATTTAATGTGCTTACAAACCAAATCACCTGGGAATCTTATTAAAAATGCAGATTCTGATTCAGAAGCCTTGGGATGGGGCCTGCAGCTGCAAAGAGAATGAGTGTCCAGGCGATGCTGTTTTTATGAGGGCCACACTTTCAGAAATCAGGCTCTGCAAGAAGAGGGCATAGGTTCTCCGAGATCCACAGGCTGAGCAAAGAGAAGAGGACAGCTAACGGAGGCTTGACACTCAGAATTATTAGGTTCGCTTTCTTTGTCCTAGGAAATAAATGAAGCAGAGACATGGAGAATTCAAAATAATATCTCAATCCAAAATCCACTCCTAGAATGGCTTTTACTATAGGTGGAAGAAAGGTGTTGATTCCTGGATATGTTTCATGAACAAGATGCCTGCCCTGAGCAGTGTTTGTGTCCTCATTCACTGGTTGGTGCTATAGCAGAGAGGGACCAGCAGTGGTCCATTATGACCTCCAAGAACCAAAACTGACTTTCAAGGTGAATCAAGAGCAGACAACATGGCAGAAAGCCAGTATTCAAAGCCTAGCCCATGGACAGTGAAGGGAGTGATCATTTTTCTTTCAAAGCTTTGTAAAATAAGACCAGAGTTGCTGGGCCATTTTTAAGCTTCTATTATGCAAACAAGGTTCATTGCTGTGCACTATAGAGGCTTCAGTGATAAAGCTTGAATATACCATTAGAGACTCTTAATTGTTAGTTGGATTAATGATTACATTCCTTATCTAGTTATTTCCTAAGTGCTTTTTACACTAATATCTACATATTTTGTGACTTCTTAATGATAGAATTCACTTAGATGTTGGGGAAGAAATACACACACACACTTAAAAAAGTAAGACCTAGTTAACCATGGGTAGAAGCAGTAAGGTTTCCTACATTTAGACCTGCAATAACTAGATAAAGCTGGAGTTTAAATATACATTTATCCTAATATATATACCTCATCACTCTTAACTGCAAAAATGCTATTACTTGCCAACTATATATAATTTTAGGATATCATTCAAAATATAGCATCTAAAATATTCAGTCTTCTAAAGCAAACATGGAAAAGCACAAAAACAAGAAAAGGAAGAATATGAATATCAATCAGTGGATCGGCTGGGCTTACTCTCTTCTCTGTACTCCACTAGGCAGAGTCGGGAGAGGGGAAAAAAAGTACAAAATTGCAATAGTCTAGGGTTCTGCCTTTGTGTGGGTACCAATCTAAGGGCACGAAGCATGTAAGAAAAGAGTAGAGAATAATTGAATTAAACTACTAGTATGCACAGCTGACAATCAAATGGGGAAAATTAATTAAAGTAGTTGAGATGTCCTCAATGAAATCTGGGGTGAAGTCGAGCTTTGAAGATGGGCAAGTTTTGGGAAGTACAGGAATGTTCTGGTGATGGCTTGAAAAGAGCCAAATAAGAGCCAGGATTTGGCCACGTGTAACCTGTGCTATCACAGGAGGCAAAGAAGAAGAGAGCAGGGGCCAAGTTATAGACAGAGCTGACAGAAGATTGGAGTCTGATGTCTGTAGTCAATAGTTGAAGAATATTGGTTCTTCTTTTGTAAAATAATATATATTTACTTATTTATTTGAAAGGTATGGTGACTCAAAGAGAGACAACAGAAAAGATTAGAGATTTTCCATCTGCTGGTTCACTTTTTAAATGCTCACTACAGCCAAGGCTGGACCAGGCTGAAGTCAGCAGCCAGGAACTCCATCCGGTCTCCTACATGGATGGTGGGAACTACATAGATGGTAGCCATCAACCGCTGCCTCCTAATGCATTAGCAGGAGACTAGATTAGAGGTGTTAAGTAGCCAGGATTCAAATGAGACTCTACAGTATAGGATGCAATCCCCAAGCCCTTGGCTCAGCTCAGTGTCCCACAGGCCCAACCTCTATAATTTTTGCTTTTGTTTTAATTTTAAACATCTCAAAAAATTTATCCAATGGTCATTCTTGTACATAAAGTGGATCTGGGGATGGAGAGGTTGAAGAATAACACCAGATAGCCAACAGTGATCATGACTGGCTAGAGAGCAGTTGCTCCTGTACTCACTGTGGAGTTCAGTGGGAAGACTGAATTTCCTAGACAGACTTTGAAGGATGTCAAGAATATTAGCTAGGGGCCAGCGCCATGGTGCACTAGATTAATCCTCCACCTGTGGCACCGGCATCCCATATGGGCGTCAGCTTCTAGTCCCAGTTTCTCCTCTTCCAGTCCAGCTCTCTACTGTGGCCTGGGAAAGCAGTGGAGGATGTCCCAAGTGCTTGGGCCCCTGCACCCTCATGGGAGAATAGGAAGAGGCACCTGGCTCCTGGCTTTGGATTGGGTAGCTCCAGCAGTTGCGGTCTTTTGGGGAGTGAACCAACAGAAGGAAGACCTTTCTCTGTCTCTCTCACTGTCTGTAACTCACCTGCCAAATAAATAAATAATCTTTTTTAAAAAAAGAATATTAGCTGTTTACATTTCTGAAAAGTTGCATGGTTCATGAAGAACTGGAAAGAGTTTGAGACAGTGCCAGGGTATCCAATCTGTAGACTACAGAGAGTGGTAAGGACACTGATAAATGTGGATCATCTATGTCCCCTTATTGAACAGCAAGTATGTGCCGAGTCTTGTCCTAGGATCTGGTGATATGTCAGAAATCACTTTGCCCTAACTGGATTACATAATGAATATAAGACAGGTAATATGAACAAATAAAGCAAGTCAACATCATATAAAGAAAAGGTAGATCACATAAGAAGATGGTAACTACTAAGGAACTAGAAAAGTTGGGGTACAGCATAGAGAATTGAAAGTTGATTTGGGGGAGATTGTTGGAAGTAATAAATAAAATCATGGAGTAGACCTCATTAGGAAAATGAAATTTGAGAAAAGACTTGAAAGGTGGGGCCGGCGCTGTAGCACAATAGGTTAATCCTCCACCTGTGGTGCCGGTATCTCATATGGGTGCCGATTCTAGTCCCAGCTGCTCCACTTCTGATCCAGCTCTTTGCTGTGGCCTGGGAAAGCATTAGAACATGGCCAAAGTCCTTGGGCCCCTGCACCTGCGTGGGAGACTGGAAGAAGCTCCTGGCTCCTGGTTTTGGATCAGCTCAGCTCCAGCCCTTGTGACCATTTTGGGAGTGAACCAGTGGATGGAAGACCTCTCTGGCTCTCCCTCTGTCTGTAACTCTACCTCTCAAATAAAAAAATAAAATATTAAAAAAAAGATATGAGGGGTGCATTAGTGAAGATACCCATAGTCAAAGCATTCCAGGCAGCACAACATCAAAACACAAGGTTTTTTAAGATCGAACAAGACAGAGAGGCCAGCAAGCTGGAGCAGAATAAGGGTAGAGAGAGGAGGAGCAGAGTGAGGTCTCAACAGGGCAGTTCACTTTGGGGGAGGGGCATTGTGAGGACTTGGTCTTTCAGTCTGAGTAAAGAAGAAATGGGGAGCCAGCTGCAGATTTGAGCAGGAATAACATGAACTGACTTCAGTTTTAAGATGATTACCATGTTGAAAATACAAGGGTTGACACAGGAAAAGCAGCTCAGAAATCACGTAAATTATCTAGTGATCAATTTAATAGAATGTTATTTAAGGATGGAAATTGCTTTGTGTACTTGGCATCTAATGGATGGAGAGACACTAAAGAATGGGGTTCCAGCAGCAGCTTGGGTGTGTGAGCTTCCAGAAGGGTATTAGGCACATCACTTCACTTGTCAGCCACTCTTACATCATCTGTACCCTAGGAGTAATACTTTCCTTTACCTGCCTTTGCATGTGTTTGTATGTGTGTACTATAATGACTAAAGAACTTGAAAGCCAAGCCTATGGACACACCTCCACATCTCAGATGCAGTCAACCCCAGATTGAAAATATTCAGAAAAGTATGTCCGTACTAAGCATATACAAATTATTTTTCTTGTCATACAGTATAACAAGTATCCACATAGCATTTTTATTCCATTAGCTATTATAAGTAACCTAGAGGTAACTTAAAGTATACTGGAAGATGTTACAGGTTCTATGCAAATATCATGCCACTTTATATAAGTGACTTGAGCATCCACAGATTTGGGATCTGTAGGTCCTGGAACTATCCTCCTTGGACACCAATGGGTGCCTGTAAGTCATTCAAGTTTGCCACAATTAGAAATGCAGGAAGAGTCCAGTTGTGCTATCTTGTCCTGACTCCAGGAGATAGAATGGAAGAAACATCAGGCTGAGAAACAAGCTGAGTCTATTTCCTGGGCATGACTCTAATGGTGTTGCTTCGGGTAACACAGCATCTAGGAGTGTTGATTTCCTCGTCCATATTAAAGAGCATTACAGTAGCCATATTTCAAAGGACTTTTACAAAATTCAGAATTACTTATGAAGGAAAGCCCATCATCATGAATTGCAAAGCATCGAATAGTCAAATAGATGAAGCTCTTTGTTTATCAAGCATAGACAGCTCTAATGTGCCTGATGGAAATTTGTCATTAACTCTCCCTTATTTTATGTTTAACATTAATTCCTCAGGGGCCAGAATCATTTCTTCCTGGACTTCATAGTATCCCATGTAGAGGAAAGAGCATAGGAAGTATTCAACAATATAACAAATCAGTTTAGCATATGGGTTAGTCGAGGTGTGATATTACAGGAGGAAACATAGATTTGGGGACTAGCTTTTCAGAGCAAATATTTCAGACAGTGAAAATGAGTGTATTCATCAAAAGAGCTCAAAACCAGAAGAGAAAGAGTAAAATACAGTTTGGGGGACACACACCGTAAGATCACTAGGAAGCAAAGGGGAAAATGTATAAAGTAAACATAATTAAGAATCATCAGCTTCATAATAACCTGAAGAGTATCATCAAATAGTATTATTCAATGAATAACTTCTGCTCCAAAAGGATCCAAACAAATTTCAATTAGCTGCCATTTCACCAGTCAGAAGTTTCTAATAAGCACCCATTTATCTAATAACCCCACTCTAGTACAGAGATAACTCAAGTTCCTAATGAGAGCTTCAAGATTCAGAACTTCCCTGTGAATTATCAAAGGGTGATAATGTGGTGTCCATTGTAATTTTAATATTAATTGTGTTGTTTGATTACTGCCAATCCACATAGGACAATAAGTGTTTTTAACCAGAGCGTTTGCTTAATCAGAACCTTCTCCTTCCCTTCTAAGTAGTGGAAGTTTTACTGGAAATGAAAGAAAATGCACATAAAACCCTTTTCCCAGTCTGCTTCTTAAGTACACACTTACCAGTCAGTCTTGCAACATACCTAGCCAATAATCCCCGCCTCCTTTCCAAAACCCACTTCGTTGTGTCTTTTTAACTGACATTTTGGAATTCACCTGAAAACACCAACAATTTGCCAAGACAGAACTTGGCCTGTGAAGAAGACACCATATTCAACACCAATCTGGAGAAAACAACATAGTTCTTTTAATTTGTTAGCATTTTAACATCTATTTTCATTATTTTCACAATTGAGGATTTCAACATTTTTTTTCCCCTAGGAAAACTGGCCTCTAGGCAATAAAGAGTTAAGACCAGAAAGTTCATTCCCTGTGCCCTGCTCTTGTCTCCTTCTGCCCAGCCCCTCCTTCTCTGTGGTACCACAAAATGAATAATGCCTTAGACATAGTTTTTGCAATGCTAATATTTAAACAGTAAAAGATACCTTAAGACCTTCATCAAGATTTTTTAAGGCCTCATTTAATGTCAGTGTCAAGGTTCTGTGAGGAATAATTAATATAACAAAACAAGGTCTATGTGCCCATCGATTGCCAGGGAATTTATGCAGGTAACTCATTAATGCTGGAGGGGGTTCTGCATGTAAATCCCAAAGCCTCGATAGGGAAATAGGACCCAGTGATTTTCCCCTCCTATAAAAAACACAAACAATGACAAGTATAAAAGCAGATAACCTGAACATCTATACAAACAGCTATATGGCTTGTAAAAGTTTTCCATTTACATCCTGTCACCTCTTCTTTTCACATGTATAAAAGATGGGGACAATTATTTGAACAAACCTACCCTTATAAATCAACGCAGTTTTTGCTGTGGGAAGACTGGGTGTTTAAGGCATTTAATATTTCAGCATCACCAGATTATCACCAGGATCCATTTCGCTTTGTGGTCAAGTGCATGATTAGCACTGTGACAGGATATTGGCCATTTTCGTATGAAGATCTGCAAATCCTAGTAAACAAATACCAGTTGGAAAAATTAAGAACAAGTCTGTGGACTGGAATGCACCCTACTTGTAATGGGAACAAAAAGCTGGCAATCAAATCTAAAGAAAAAGCTAAATCACAGCAGAATGACCTACTTTAAGGCATTTGCCAAAGAGGCAGTGTTTTTAGACAGCTCTTCTGAAGTAGCGTCTTTCTGTCTATGCCATCTGCAGATTTATTACTCTGCTTGAAAAAAAATTTAAAAACAACCAAAAAAAAAAAAAAAGCTCTATTTGAATGATACTAAGAGCCTGGTCTATAGGAAAGATTCCAGTATTGTGGGTACCACACCCACACCTACTGATGTGGTCCAAGGTTTTGCTTTAGAGGCACCTAATTAAGAAACCCTGACTCATTTACATGGAGACGTTTGATCTAAATTACACTCCAAACCACACCAAATTGGGAGCATCTGTGAATGTGAAATGTTTGTTCCCTGTGACGGCTAGAACAGGGCCAGCTCTGGACGGCACATGTTCAAGTGACGAAAAATATTTCACATGTAACGTACTTCTGAGACCCACTTTTCCACTAATAATTCATAGTGAGCCTAGCCAGTATCTGTACTCCCACAATTATTTCAGGCTGTGAAAAATTATGTCACTGTCTCTTTTTCTACAGCCAGAAAGAGGTAGAAGACCACCTACTTTGTTTGTTCTTGTTGATAAAAGACCCTAAAAGCAGCCAATAGCAAAAAGGCAAAGCTGGATCCTATAGAGTCCAGTCGATATAAATATATCTCACAATGTGGGATCCAAACGTGGAGAGCAGCGATTTAAAGGGATGAGTCTCAAGACTGACCCTCCACCCCCAACCACCAACACTGCCCTAACTTCTCTGGCTTCTCTTTGCTGGTTAGCAAAGCCCTGCCTGCTCAAAACACTGAGTCTGTCCTGTGTTTAAAAGAGACAGCCCAGAAAAGTGCTGGCATTGATGGCTGGGTGATCACAGATGGATTGGAGGACATCCGGACGCATTCTGTCTCATTTCCACCAGGTAAAATGTCTCAGAAAGTGAGAAGAAGGCATTTCTGCTGTTAGATGCTATTAGTAGTACTCTGCACATAATTCCAACAAAAGAGTATAGTATTTCAAGTACAATAAACAGAGTTTTATGGATACAGGCAACCCCGCACCTTGGCACCTGATGACCACTTGACCTTATTAGGCTATATATCACCCATGTTTCAGCGGGAGTCGAGGAGCAAGAAGGAAACTTTAAAAAAATAATACCAGATTCTTTTTGTCTAAGAGAGATATTAATGCATTTATCTGATATAGTGTTTTTTGTGGTAGCCAGAATGGGATTTGAATATATTAATATTTTCAGCAGTAGAGCCCAGGGAGCCCAGTTAATAACTTATGCATGGATACATAGATATACTTCAGACAGAGGTAAGGTTTTCAGCTCTCATGTTGGTAATACTTAGAGAGATCGAATGAAAGGGGCTGTTCTCCCCAAGTCTTTGTTGTGGGCATGCATTGTGACAGCATGGAGCCAGAGTTCTTCTGGTTGTCTACACAGCCTGGATTCAATAAACTGTTATATATGCATATTATGACAATGTGGTCAAGGAAACCAGATTTTTTTACTCTACCTTCAAGTGCCTATGTAGCCTGAATCTGGTGCTTATTTTTCTTGTCCCCATTCAATATGTTAACATATTCATAATTTGATACAGGTTATGTTCATTTTATAATTAAAGTTATGGACTTAGTTGGAAAAGAATTCAGCCTACACAGAATGAAAAGCATTTCTTTCTCTATATAGTACCATCAGATTCCGTGTGAATCTGAAGTCTGGAAAAGCCCAGATTGTATGCTGTAGGGCTGCCCTGACAAAATCTCACCAACTGGGTGGCTTCAACAAGAGTGATGTGTTTTCCCACAGTTCAAGATCAAGGTGTGAGCAGGTTTGGTTTTGTCTGATGCTTCTCTCCTTGACTTGCAGATGGTCAGCTTCTTGCTGGTCATTCTTCTATGCTTGGGTGTCCAAATCTCCTCTTCTTACAAGGACACCTGTCAGATTGGATCAGGGCCCACCTTACCAGCCTCATTTTAACTTAATCACCTAAAGTTTAAAGACCTCAGCTCCTCTGAAGTACTGAGAGTTAGCGCTTCATTGTATCGACTGGGGAAGGAAGAACATAATTCAGCCATTATCACAGATCCAGGGTACATAAAATCCAAGCTGCTTACATACCTCATGCCAAATGTGTATTTCTTTGAACCCCCAAACTAGTCTGTAACATTTTTCCTATATGATTTTTCAATCACCTCCTACATCAAAAAGAAACAATGATGACTTTCTAAAGTCTAGGGCAACAAGCAGCAGAGTGACTCTTCTCGTGCCTTCTTCCTAGATGGGAAGGAAGCAGTTCCCGCATACACTAAGTGTTACCGCAGTGCCCGCCAGGCCCCACCTTGCCTTTAGGGACCCTGGTTTAGAGGCATAAGTGCCTCCTTCTCCATTACGGCTGCCCTGCATTAGGAGCAGATAATGTGAGAGATATCACTTTCACAATAAAACATTGCACTTATACCACACCTTTCAACTCAGCATTTCCAAATGCTTTAAAAATCATTATTATTTTTATTATTTATTTGTGGAATCCCAGCAGTCTACTCAGCACTGGGAAATGCACTCAAAGCCACAGAGCTATGGTCTCAGTTACGCAGACTTCATCCAACACTCAAGTTTTCCCCGGTGTGCCAGTAAAAATCGGAAGGTGGGCAGTGCGTATGCATTCAGATGCAGGAGAATAAAATGGGAAAAGAAACTTGGAGCTGAGTCACCTTGCTACTTACACAGCTGAAGAAATTCACAGTAGAGACATCTGTTAGTGCTGTTCTGATAAACTAAGGACCAAACAGCAACAACAACAAAAAGCAGGAAAGCAAGTACACAGTTTCAGACCCTAAAAATCCAGAAAAATAGAAATGCATCACCCTAATCAAGGGCATGTACACAATTTTTAAAGAATTATTAAATAATGCAAGAAATAGAAATCAATCATTCTCTGCTTATTGTTCATGGGTCATTTATTCCCTGGGTCATATCTACTTGACATCCAGGTTAATAGTCTCTCATCAAGGAGAAAGGCCTTCAGGAAACCTTCATTGGCCACCTATATTTTCCAACAGAGATATTGCCTGGTCCACTTCACTGTTATTTTCCAAGATTTTGTCATCATTGTCTATTATGCCCACTTCTACTGAAACAAATCTACTGCTTTCCAGGTCTTTCACTGTGATGAATGTATGTTGTCCATCCCAGTAATACTGGGATCTGGTGCGATGCCTGGCACACAGTAGGTGTTCAATAAATGTTTCTGAGATAATTCACAATGAACTTTCATAATGCTCTGAAAGACAGTCTAAATATGAATCTGACACATCCTGCTCCCTCAACCATGATATAAGCAAAGACAGATCATGAAAGAGAGATATGCCAGATGCAGATTAAAAACCTAATGAAATAAAGATTTTGATTGTTTTAAATCATAGTGACTGAATGCAGTTTCAGAAAATGCATGTCAAAAGTTATCTTAACTTCTCTTGAAGAGAACCAGGAAAGACTTTCTAGAAGAAGCATAAGTTTAGGAATTTCGTGGTGTTGGAGGGAGAAATCATAAATAGGTGAGTGTTCCAGAACATGAGGTGCTATCATGGAGGAACATTAAAGGTAAATAGAGCAATTGGGCTTTAGAAAGACAGAAGAGACATGGGATTGGAGTAGGTAGAGGAAACTTAGATTACTTGGAGTATTCTAAAGAAATAATTTCAAAGAAGATAGAGGGGCCGGCACTGTGACATAGGGGTAAAACCTCCATCTACAGTGCCGGCATCCCAAATGGGCATTGGTTCCAGTCCTGGCTTCTCCACTTCCGGTCCAATTCTCTACTGTGGCCTGGAAAAGCAATAGAGGATGGCCCAAGTCCTCAGGCCCCTGCACCCTCGTGGGAGACCCGGAAGAAACTCCTGGCTTCGCATCTCTCTCTGTCTCCCTCTCCTTCTCTCTCTGTGTAACTCTGACTTTCAAATAAAGAAATAAATCTTACGGAAAAAAAAAAAAAAAAGAAGTTGAAGTGGGCAGGCATATAGGTTAAAATGGATTAGGTTTGTGAGCTGGAAGACCACACCTTCGCCACGCCCCTGTGTGTCCTCATCCCCCTACCTGGCCACACCTGGGTGCCCACCAGCCAATTAGGTTAATTAACCACTCCCCTTTGGAAGTGGGTTAAAAGCCTAGGGCACAGTGTGCCCGGGCCTGCTCTTTTTCCCTGACCTCTTGCTAGGAAGGGGCTTGCTGTAGCCCCGCGCTTCTAGGGTGCATGGCCTTCGGGCCATGTGCTCTAGGCTTCCTGGTCTAGATGCTCTTCCACATGGCTGGTTCCTAGTGCTTGGTATGAATCCCTAATTACCTCTCACTCTCCTATGCATCTTTCTCACTAAATAAAAGCTTAAAACGTACCATGCTGCCTCGTTTATCTGTGCCGGTATTTAGATTTCTTCTCTAAATATTAGGCAAGAACCCTCTTGGGCTTATTAATATCCGGAATTTAGTAACAAGCCCGTGGTGAAATCGTAAGGCACCCCAAATTCCGGTAGCACACGTGGCACCCCGGATAGCATTTCTATGGAACTTTAAGGGGCCACAATTTCAGAGTAAATTTTAGGGGGTCTTCTCCAATTTCAAAGTTACAGACCACCAGGCATAGGGAGGTATTTTAAAGATATGAGATGTCTTTGGTAAGATGATTGAGAATGTACTGAAGTAGAAACGCTGAAAATACACGCTGCCACCACATTGCAGCCAACGTGAGAAGAATGTGTCTCTGATCACCTGTGTTTGGTGTCAGCCTCCATCCTCTGCCCTTCTGCATTGTCCCTAGAGCTGAGAGGTTATAAAGGACCTAGACACATGCAGTAATCAAAAGTATCTCTCAGCGTACACGGGGAGTGAATCAGCAGCAGGCATTTTCTGGGGCCAGCGCTGTGGCGCAGTGGGTTAAATCACTACCTGCAGCACTGGCATCCCTTATGGGCGCCTCAGCTACTCTACTTCCAGTTCAGCTCTCTGCTAAGGTGTCTGGAAAAGCAGCGGAAGAGTGGCCTGGTCCAGCCCTGGCCATTCCCACCATTTGGGAAGTGAACCACTGGATGGAAAAATCCTCCTTTCTGGAACTCTGCCTTTCAAATACAGTAAGTCTTTTTTAAAAAAAAAAACGCATTTCCTGAGCTTCAGGAAAAACATGATATTTCTTTGTCTTTCACAATCTCACCATATTCATATAGAAAGAGAGTGTGCTCTTCCCTATTGGGCTATTTTAAGGCCTGAGCCCCTCAGAGGAAGGATGCTGCAAAGGCGGGGGCGAACAAAGGTTTACCTTCTGAAAATGAGTGAACTAAGCAATATAAGAAGTTGCAGACCGCCTCTCAAAACCTTGTGACGGAAGCACGCAGTTCAAAACAGAGTTCAAAGGTCAAATACACTGAACTATCCTAAAATAAAACAAACAAAAAAATTCACATTACACGACTTGGCTTAAGCTGATTGATTATATTTTTTATTTAAATTTCACATTTATATTCCAAAGTGCAGTGTCTCTTTAAGAATCTAACTGTTCAGTTTAAAATCAGGAAGTCCTAAAGTGGCTTCCCAGAGAGCTGCATATGCATATGGAAGGTTTTTGTTTTGGGAGGAGGAGTATGGGAAGAGACTGGTTTTGGTTTTAGTTCTGTGGAATTTCAGTCCAATCAACACCTAGGCTATGCCTTTTCTGAAAAAAAAAAAAAAAAAAAAAAAAAAGTCTCATGATTCAGTGTTCAGAGAATTTCTTGCAGACATCTGGGAGCTTCACCAGAGACATCCAAAAGGCAAGCAGAGGTGGAGCAGCAATAGCGAGCAGTAGCCAACCTTTGTGCTCCTTCTGAAGAGGGAAATGGTTCACAGTTTGAAGAGGAGTCAGCACTAGAGGAGAAGCTGCCCTCTTTTCTCATTCCAAAGATGAGCACACTCAGGACTTACCCAGGTTACCCAGCTACATTGCAGGTCCTATAACCCGAGTTGACTTTAGTTCTGGGAAGAAAATAGAAATTAACTACCTTGAAGGCACTTGAGCGCCAACTGACTAACCATTCTAGGTTTTATTTTTATTTTTTTTTTCAATTTTTTGTTCTTTTTATTTTTCTTAATTTTGTTTAAGTATACAGATTTTATGCATTTCATACATACAGAGTTAGGAACATAGTGATTCTTCCCACCCTACCCTCCCTCTGGTCCATACTTTCACTTTTCTTCCTTTTCTCTCTCCTATTCCCACTCTTAAATTTTACAAATGTTTATTTTCAGCTTACTTTACACTCATAAGATTAACCATACAGTATGTAAGAGTTCAACAGTTGCTACAAGAAAAAAAAATGCTGTTTCTCAACAGTACAGACAAGGGCTATAAACAATCATCAAATCTTAAAATATCATTTTCATTAATATACAATACAATTTAGAAACTCTATTAGTTACCACAGATCAAGGAAAACATATGGTATTTGTCTTTTTGGGATGGGCTTATTCACCAAGTATAATGGGTACTTATTTTGTTGCAAAGACAGAATTTCATTTTTTTCTACAACTAAGTAGTATTCCATAGTGTAATATACTATAATTTTTTAGCTAGTCATCAGTTGTTTAACATCTGGGTTGATTCCATATCTTAGCTATTTTTAATTCAGCTGCAATGAACATGGAGGTACAGATAACTCATACGTTGATTTCATTTCCCTTAAGAAAATTCCCCGGAGTAGAATGGCTGGGTAGATATATTTTCAGATTTCTAAGGTAACTCCATCATGTCTTGCACAATGGATGTATTGGTTTGCATTGCTAACAAAAATTACTGTACCTTTTCCCCATCAACATTTATTGTTTATTGATTTCTATATAAGAGGCATTCTAACTGGAGTGAGGTAAAACCTCAATGTTCTTTTGATAGCTAGTGGTCCTGAGCATTTTTTCATTGTCTGTTGGTCATTTGAATTTCTTATTTTAAAATAGACTGTTCAGGTATTTTATGTATTTCTTAACTGGATTGTTTGTTTTGTTGTTAAGTTTCTTGAGCTCTTGGTAGATTCTGGATAATAATGCTTTATACATTTCATAATTTGCAAATATTTTTCCCATTCTGTTGATTGCCTCTTCACTTTGCTAAGTGTTTCTTTTGCAGTGCAGAAGACTCTCAGCTTAGTGTAATCCTATTTGTCAATTTGGGGTTTGATTTCCTTGCTTCTGGGGTCTTTTCCAAGAAGCCTCTGCATATGCCACTGTCTTCCAGAGTTTCCCCAATGTTCTCTAGTAATTTGATGGTATCAAGGCATAGATTTAGGTCTTCTTTTTTTTTTTTTAACTTTTATTTAATGAATATAAATTTCCAAAGTACAGCTTATGGATTACAATGGCTTCCCCCCCATAACGTCCCTCCCACCCGCAACCCTCCCCTTTCCCACTCCCTCTCCCCTTCCATTCACATGAGGATTCACTTTCGATTCTCTTTATATACAGAAGATCAGTTTAGCATACATTAAGTAAAGATTTCAACAGTTTCCTCCCACACAGAAACATAAAGTGAAAAATAATAGATGATTTTTTAAATGATGATTAAATCAGATCGGACCTATTGTCATGTTTAATCCCAGTGAGAGTCAAATTGGGAATTGATAACCATTCTAGGTTTTAAATAGAGGTAGGCTGTTAGATTTCTGATTTCCAATAGAGATGATTTCATCACCTGATTCTTCTATTATATTTTCAGTACATCCTTCTTCATTGTCTTACCTATACCTGGTGCTATAACCATTTTTTTCATACATAAATGTTTCCCTTCACAAAGTGAATGAATTTTCTCTACATCCCCAATTATGTCTCATGCATTCCCATCTCCAATACTTTGTCCAAACTCTTCTTCTCTGTCCAGTTTCTTCTCTCTGGTCTCTGCTTTCACATTCTATTTTTTCAGAGGATCTGGCTCAATGTCAGCTCTTTTAGGATCGATCTGCTAATCAGAGGTCTGGTCCTAGCCACAGAGATCTTTCCTACTCTAAATGCATTACCTTTCTTATGAAGTCATATAGATATAAATTTGATGTTTACAAATAACATAGTGAAAGTAGGGTATTGACTATTACTCTTTTTTGATTCATGGTGAATGTCTAACATGTATAGACACAATTCTTAAATGTGTTTTTATTTTATTTGAAAAGCAGAGAGAGAGAAAGACAGAGATGGATGGAGACAGATCCTCCATCTGCTAATTCACTCCCTAAAATGCCTACAAAAGCCAGGACTGGGCCTGGCTGAAGCCAGGAGTCTGGAACTCAATCTGGGTCAGTGGTAGGGACCCAAGAACTTGAGTCACATCTGCTGCCTCCTGAGGTGTGCATTAGTAGGAAGCTGGATCAGAAACAGAGTAGCTGAGACTTGAACCAGGCATGTAGGTATCCCAGATGACTTAACAGCTGTACAAATGTCTGCCCTCCTATAGGTACAATTTATTGAATGCTAGCCTTGTGACCCATATTTTAAAATTACATCAATTCAGCAACACTGTAATTAGTATATTCAACTTACAGAACCAAAGTCTAGCATCCAGAGAGAAACCATTAATTTTCACAGATGACCACTAAAAAGTGACTAGGCCAATATTTGAAATTTAAGCCTTTCTAATTCCAAAACCGTATGCCCAACTTCTATGCAAAAATATACCTCCCTACTCTGGGCAACTTGCATGTAAAAAAGCACTAAATATTTGTGAATCTGACAAATGAATGAGTGAATTGTGTAGAACATGATGCTTGTATCAGTTTGATTTGTAGAAAGGAAAATAATAAGAAGTTCTGAAAGTTGATGCTGCTGAATGGATGTGGTCAGATAAAGAGAACAAGGATAGCAGAAATGTTCCCAGAAATTAACAATAAACTCAGTCACTGAACACCTACTTGGAAGTGATATAACTCAGGGAATGAAGCAAACCCGAATCAAAGTTGGCCAACATCAACAAGCATTTGGAACTTCACAGTATGCATTCTGAACATTCTACTATCCTCATCCCTTATTTTCACTTCACTTTTATTTTCTAATTCATTTTAAATATATTTTAACTTTTCAGTGTTTTTTTGTTTGTTTTTTGTTTGTTTTTGTTGTTGTTGTTGTTGTTGTTTTTGACAGGCAGAGTGGACAGTGAGAGAGAGAGACAAAGGTCTTCCTTTTGCCTTTGGTTCACCCTCCAATGGCCACCGTGGCCGGTGCACCGCGCCTATCCAAAAGCAGGAGCCAGGTGCTTTTCCTGGTCTCCCATGGGGTGCAGAGCCCAAGCACTTGGGCCATCCTCCACTGCACTCCCTGGCCACAACAGAGAGCTGGCCTGGAAGAGGGGCAACCAGGACAGAATCCGGCGCCCCGACTGGGACTAGAACCCGGTGTGCCGGAGCTGCAAGGCGGAGGATTAGCCTATTGAGCCGCAGCGCCGGCCCTTTTCAGTGTTTAATAATGTGGAAGTATAAATCAGGTTGACCCATAATAAAATAAATTAACAAAATAAAATGTGTGCTCAGAATTATAGAATAATTTCACAAATGTTTCCTCAAGGGGTAGAAATAGATGGCTCACAACTTAATCTACAGCTTCAGCCAGACATAGTGCTAAGACTATAAATTTGTGGGTTGGAGATAATAGGAGGTATCTGAATTTGAATGATATAGGTTATCAAATTTAAAATCAGAAGAGTATGAGGGCCAGTGAAAGGATTGAGATTTTCGTAGAATGGTAAATACACACACACACACACACACACACACACACACTCACTAAGCAGTGCAAATATCTCCTAGTTTGAAAATTATTTTATAATCAAATATTTTAAAGATTTCCAAGCTGGTATGTTAAAACACAGAGAGGAAGGTTGATTAAAAGGTGTGGATTTCTTGAAGTTTCTTGGTAAATTAATATAAAGACAATAAAGAGAGGTACTCTCCCCCTTTTTCCTCCAAATTCTGAGCTCACCAGATGGTATTTATCCCTGTTGCCACCACCCAGCTCAGTTGTGTTTTCTGATGGAGAGGGAGGCTGGGAGCCACAGATCTGCTCCAGTCCTGTCCCAGAATTATCTTAACTTCAGTAAAGAGAGCTTTTGTCCAGGATTTCTCTACTTGTAGCAAAGGAGCAGTGAAGTTCGGGCGACTTTCAGTCCATGGAAACAAAATTACTTCAGTGAATGAACCATGAGCAGGAAGTCAGTTGGGAAAATGGAGATAATATTTCTTATCAAATTGTCATTGCCCTCTGCTCCATTAGTGAGCATCATTGTGTACGACAGTTCTCAAGGACCTTGGAAGAATGAGAGTCAAGCTCTTTCTAGGAATGCTGAAAGGATGGTTATCTGATTTGCTTTAACTGCAGGCATGTGTGTGACCAAATAAAGCAGATCCCTGAAGAGTCTTTTTCCAGATGTATATATAACATTTGTACTTTATCTGAGCCCATTCTGGAGAGGGAAAGCCCTTCAAAAGTAATATAATCTGTGTGGATTGAGAGTTTGGTACTCAAGAACCCAGACTTCAATTCCCAGTTACATCAATGAACTGTGCATTCAATTACTGATTTCAACTCCTGCTAGAAAAGCAGAAACTACCCAAACTTGGTTTTTCTGAAAATATGGTGGCAAGTTTAACAAACCTATTCCCTAACTGATGTGTTACAAAACAAGCTAACATACAGTTTCAGTTAGAAGCTGTGTGTAAATTTATTCAGAGCCTGGAAGAATTTCCATCTCTTCATTTGCTCAGTCTATGCGATCATGAAGCAAGAAGTTTGCGCACTGCTGTATGGTGTTAACCCCTGCCTGTTAAGTTAAAGGGTATGAGGCTTGGGGCGAACCTGGGGGAGGGGGAGGGTACTTCAGTGGTTCATGGGAAAATGGAATTCGAAGATAATGCATATTTTCCATGAACTTTGAAGATTCCTCATCTGTATAATATCTGAGATTGAATTTCTAGAAATCTTTAAAAATATTCAAGTCTAAAATATAATTACAAAATCTATAATACATTTTTCTGAAAAATATTTTTAACAAATTCCTTTACATAAATTTTTTGTAAAAAATTATTTCAAACAACATTTTAAGAAATATCTATGATCTAAATCTATTTTTTTTACAATAACCTAAATATAACAAGTTCAGCACACTCAAATAAGTCTTTATTCTAAATTTAATTTGCTTTTTGTTGGCCTGTCCTCATTTGTGTTAACATTTGTGCTTGATCTTTTCACCAAATGTCCAAACTAACTGGCATGTGAGGGCAGCGCCTAAGCCTACCTTGGTTTATATGCGTGTGTTCGGTAAATTCCCCTTCCAGCATTCAAGGTCCTTTTCTCCTCAGAAACTGCCAGGGGCGGCAGCTCAGGGTGAAGGAGATCCATCGTGAAATGTCCAGTGTCAACGTGTTCTCCCAATTTACTTACTGACCTTCAGCTTGCAGCCTCACTCCTGACCCTCACGAGATGGGCCTGAGGGGGAAACGGCACTGAGTACTGATTCCTATGTCCTGTTGTTCTGTGGTCTCAATTAAGGGCTAATTAATTACCACTGGCATCTTTGGCATTGCCTGTCAAATTGCATTTAGGAGTATCTTTTCACTGTTTAAATATCAGCAGTCCAAAATCCACAGCTCGAAATCCCATGTGTGACTACATCCTCTTTTTCTTCCTTTTCAAAACTGTGTTTAAAAATTCAACAAATGTATCTATAGCCACTGTAGGTAGCTTTCAAATACAACAAACAGAGATTGGTATTGTCAATTTTGATTAATAGTAGTTCATTAATAAACATCCTGTTATTCAGTCTCCACCTGCAGTTACTGATGTTGCCTGGAATCAATTAGCTCATATAATTTGATTTATTTTACAAAGACATTTTGGGATGTGTTGTGCTGGTGATAAAGGTCCTATTCTAGCAGTTCCTGAGTTCCTGATTGCAAGTTAGATTGTACCTGAATGGATTTCTGTTGCTGTGTGGATGTGTATACATGAGTGTGTTTTGCAAGTGGGAAGGAAGAAAGCATTCCTTGAAGAAGTCTTGAATCAAAGAATTCGTTTTGAAACATCACATGGCGGAGGGGGGAGGGGTTCTTTCCTGAAAAGTCTGATTTTATTGGAAGTCTCCTAAAAATACATATCCTATTAAATATTATATATCCCCTCTTAATCAAGCCATTTTATTTAGCTCATTAGTCTTCCTTATAATCGATGAACAAAATTGTACTACTAATCACCAAAGTCAAAAACAGCTAAGACTATGATAATGGAGGCAGACATTGGTTTCAGCTTCATGTACGATTTGATTTGTTTTCCTTTAGATGTAAGTTCGTTTTTATTCCCCAATATTTACAAGCGTGGTTTCTGGAACAATCCATTGGATCCCAAATATATATTATATGAAAATGGCTTAGACTTCTAAATATTCTAAAGAAAAACTGAGATTTATGGAAGTGACAAAAGCCCAATTCAAACTCTTTAAGCAAAAAGGGAGAATTTATTGGATGACATAAATGAAAATTCCATAATTAGATGTGACTTTGGGCATGACTAGATCCAACTGCCAAAAGATATTGCCAAGAATTCATCTCTTTCCATCTTTAAGCTCTGCTCACCTTGAGTTAGCTTAGTATTGACTTGGAAATCTTTCCTCCTGGCAGTAAGATGGCAGGGCCAGAATTGTAGCATATCAGCTTAGCATCCTTGGGGCAAGTAAGCAACTCTTGTCTGCTGGGGAAATAGAAAATCCCCAGGGCATCTTTCTCCTTGGCCTGTCTTGGTTCCATTCTTTATTCTTTGCTTGTTTCTGATCCATTGTTGAGGCAGAGGAACACATTTCTCATTACTTAGGATTGGGACACAGGTTCACCCCTTGGTCAGATCCACTCAGCCACAGAGACTGGGAGTGGATAAGAGGAAGTGACCTCCAAAGGTGTCCTTACTGAAAGGAAGAAGAAACAATGACTTGAAAAACCAATAAAATAATAGTAATAATCCACTAATCCACAAATGTAAATGTAAATTATAACAGCAATCTTTTTTTTCCCCAACAAATCTCCCTTCAATCAATAGAAATAAATTGAGGCTGATTCACAGTAAGGAATACCAATGGCCATTATTAGGAAAAGGTGGTTTATGTCTCCTTCCCCATTTTCTGGCAGACTGATATTAAAGCCTATCAAGAAAATTGGAATCCTTACATCCATCCATGCATTCCTTCATCTGCATAACACTAATGAGCACCTATGGAGAGAGAGGCACTGAACTAGTCTACAAGAATAAATAAGTCAGGTACTTAAAGAACCTATAAATGGAGTCAGTAGGAGTATAGCATACTAATGAGAGATGATGCTTTAGCATTAAATTGATCTGCATTCCAGTGCTAGTACCTTTATTTATTTTTCATGAGTACAGAACAAGTTCTTCCTTCTGAATTTCAGTTTACAAATCCAAAATATATATACTATAAGAATGAAATGGGTAATATATATAATATGCTCACTGAGCACATAATGTAACTTTTCAAAGATGGCTAGTTATCACTGTGCATATCAATGAGTTAATGGAGTTAATGCAAGCTTATCGCCTCAGTTCCTGTCACAAGGTAAGTGCTCACAAAATGATAGCTGGCATCTATCATTATATAAAATGGAACAATGGACTAGATCTGAAGGAAGCAAAATTTAGACATCAGACAATATATATTATGACAGATTTGGAAAAAGCCTTAATTGTTCTTCCCAACCTATCCCATTCACAGAGAAAACTCTTTAGTAATTTTAGATATAATAAAATTTATCTTCTCTCCAAAGAAAGTGTTCCCAAAGCAACTGTCTTTCTCTTTGCTCTCATGTTTCATCAGTTTACATAATAGTTAATTAAATTACATAATTACAATAATAAGTACAACTGGCATAAACTTGTTTGGGACTCTCTCCTGGGACTTCCCTCTAGTGGGAACAGATGTGCACAGTTGAGAGTCATTAACTAGCTGGGAACATTGAATCTGTTGTGGGCATTGGTCAGTATATTTTACAGAGGGAGCTAGGTGTAATGGAAGTCAGCCAAGAGTGCTGCTACTGTGTGCAGCAGCCTTCTGCACCATCTTCATCTACCTGAATGTCACTCATTCTTGAAACTTTACCTCATACTCAACCTACTGACTTGTCTTTAAAATATCCTTTCATACCTGATATGTTCAACATTTTATAACCATGTTTTTAAACACGCCTCCAAGAGTCAGTGTGGCTACTCTATGGTCACAAACTTGCATTGGGCAGAAAAAAACAACATGAGTTTTAAAAAGGGTGGCACATAAAGTATGAATCATCAGTGTTGCCTTTAATCTTTCTCTTCCATTAGTCATCAAAATTGGGTTATGTATTCTTTTTTAAAAAAAAAAAGATTTATTTTTATTTATTTGAAAGACAGAGTTATAGAGAGAGGTAGAGCCAGAGACAGAGGTCTTCCATTCCAATGGTTCACTTCCCAAATGGCCGAAATGGCCAGAGCTGAGCCCATCCAAAGCCAGGAGCAAGGAGCTTCTACCAGGTCTCTTTCACGGATGCTGGGGCCCAAGAACTTGGGCCATCTTCTACTGCTTTCCCAGGCCATAGCAGAGAGTTGGATTGGAGGAGAAACAGCTGGGACTCCAACAGGTGCCCATATGGGATGCCAGTGCTACAGGCTGGGGCTTTAAACCACTGCACACAGCACCAGTCTCTGTATTCACCTTTGAGAAGAAAATAAGAGAAACTTGTTTCACACCTTGAAATGATACTGTGAATTGTGTAGAACCAAAAATAAGATTAAAACATTTTTTTAAGGAATCTGGTCTTATGACTGGACAAATTCATGATATGAAATGGCCATTCTTCCACCTATCATGATGATGTCAAAAATTTTTTGAAACCAATATTTTTACTGCACTGAAATCATCAGAAAAGAGTCCCATGAATCATTGGTAGTATATGTATTTTAAATTTGGAGTTTTGGAGGGGACCAATGAGGCTATGTTATTTTTTAGATTAATACAGTACTCAGCAGCTGAAATCTAAGAAAACTCATATTTGTTCAGAGATACTTCTGCTGAGAAGATTATTAGAAATACCTCATCTGTGTTTCAGGAAGTTAAAATTCTATGATCAGAGTAGAAAATAAACTATCATACAGAATATGTCATAATAGAATTGATCAAAACCAGACCAGTATGTTTCCACTGGTTGTCTGTGAGGTCAATTAGAGTTCTCAACAATAAAGGTATACTCCAATTTTCAATTGCATGATGTATTTATAAACAATGAAGGAAGGAAATTAGAAATTTACTTTCTTTAAAAAAAAATCTATGCATTGCTTTTTCATGGTATGCAGTGTCCATGAATTTTTTGAAGTACCCTCCTATGTTTAAAGATTTGGATTTTTCCCAATAATCACTATACTCCCCAGCAGATGCCAACATTGAGTAGGATGACTTGCCAGGAAAGATGACTTGAGCCAGATCAATTCCTTAGACTTGTACAACTTCAGGGCCACTGTTTGACATTCATGGAAATTGATTGATACCACTACTTATGTGAAATATTGGCACATTCTCTGTCATCACTATAATGCCAAACATTTTTGTGAATAACAATTTAAATTTTAATCATTACATTTGGTGAAAAATATTTGCAAGCAAAGGCATCATTTTTACTGTTTTTCCCCCTCAATGCATGAGTTAAATCACAGGCTCTGCTTAGTAAAGAAATTACATTCAAACATATTTGGAACATACTTTACACCAATCTGAGTACCTAGAAAGGCACTCTGCTCATTCCAACTTCTTGTTTCACCCCTCCACCCTGGTCCAAAAAACCATAATACAAACATAACCAAGTCTATTCATTGGGCAAAAAAGGAATATTCTGACTAATAATCATGGAAAACTTTAAATGAACCAGGTTATAAAGGAGAAGGGCATCCTATTAAGAAACTGAGATTTTACCTTATGGATGATGGAAACTCACTGAAGGTTTTTGAGCAAGGCAGCTTAAGTGTACTTGGGGGAAGGAGCTAGCAAAAATTAGATGACAGAGTCAAGTGCCCCAGCAATATGGTCGAGGTTCAGAGCTGGATTCTGGTCCTCAAGGGGAAATGAAATGTAGAGCTAAGAAGGAAAACCACAAAGAGTAGGGCCAGTTTTACTAAAACCTGGAATCAATGAGGTAGGCTATTTATGGTACAACTGAGGCAGGCCAGATGACATCAGCAAGCTTTGGAAAATATCTTTTGTCAGTTGCATCATCATTTCTGTTAAAATTAAATTTGTTTGGCCGGCACTGCAGCTCAGTAGGCTAATCCTCCGCCTTGCGGCGCCGGCACACCGGGTTCTAGTCCTGGTCGGGGCACCGGATTCTGTCCCAGTTGCCCCTCTTCCAGGCCAGCTCTCTGCTGTGGCCAGGGAGTGCAGTGGAGGATGGCCCAAGTCCTTGGGCCCTGCACCCCATGGGAGACCAGGAGAAGCACCTGGCTCCTGCCTTTGGATAGGCGCGGTGCGCCGGCCACAGTGCGCCGGTGGCAGCGGCCATTGGAGGGTGAACCAACGGCAAAGGAAGACCTTTCTCTCTGTCTCTCTCTCTCTCACTGTCACTCTGCCTGTCAAAAAAAAAAGTAAAATTAAATATGTTCAAACCTCCAATTCATAAAATTAGAAAACCAGCAGCTCTCAGGTTATCAGAAAGGGTGTATGTTTCCCCAGTCTCCTCCGGCCTGATTCCCTGCTGTTGCTGAGCCTACAACTCATGCCTTACAACTTGCCAGTATTCACTTACCTGGACAACTCCTTTCCTTACTTTGCAGGAGCTCACTACAAACTCTAGTAGTTGGTAGAACTTTATTATCAATCCACAGGAGCTGAAAAGATTACATCATGCCAAGCATAATGGATAATAAAATGTAAACTTAAATAAGTCTCGCTGTTACTGAAGCACACCTTGGTCATCCCCTGCATGAAGGAACGCTCATGGATTTGTTTTCCATTTGGTCTCCATCACGTCAGTCTGCCCCCAACACTCTATTTTCATGATTTTTCTTTTTGCACACAATCCTCAGTAGTTCATCTTTGTGTTTTATCAAAGAATTTGGTTTTCAATTATTCTGGTGCATTCTGAGGATTATCGTTCTACAACCAAAATGGTCCATCAAAATGTTTTGCTAAGCAAGCAGGAAAAAATAGATTCTTTTCTCCCCTAAGAGAAATTCTGCTGTCAGCTCTTAAAATAATATTTTCCTCTAGTATACTTGAATGTATAAGTTGAGTATAATTGTGTGTCTTTGTAATTTAGGTATAAATAAATATATATAAACTGATCTGCAGGTCATCTGCTAGCCTATTCTTTTATGTGTTGACTCTGCTGGCTACCACAGACTACATATTAGGAACAACAGACATGTCAGAATTTACGCCCTGACTTTCTGTGACAGGTAAAGATATAATCTCACCAGTGAGGCAGTTCCCTTGAGTCATTATACATGCAAAATATTTCCTCAATTGAAAAATGCTACTGGATGATTTCACTGAGAACCCCAGTAAAGAAGTTCCTGGAGTTACAGTGTAGAAGCTAGTAAAAGAGCACTGCAATGAGAAGCTGTATTTTTACCAGGCTGTTGATACCATTTGAGGAATTTACATCTTGAAACAGTGTCAGTACTGGTGATAACAAGTGCAGTGTCTACGATCTGCCTGGTCTGTCAATTGATCTAGTCCCAGGTAAAGCAGAGGGAATTTACTGTCTTATTGCAAAATAAATGTGGGCCCCAAACTGTCAGTAGCACCAAATCTATTTTGTGCCTCCAAAGAAAATGAAATCCTCTCAGGAAATGATAAAAACATCTACTCTGTTCCCAGTTTGAGGGCCATACTTGTATGCTTGAGCATTGATTGCAACTGTCTGCTGTTTTCTTAATGACTAAAACCATTCTACTCACTTTTTTATAATATTGTATGTGTGGATAATTGAAAAAAAAACAGGCAAAGATTTAGCAGCTACATTCAACTTACTGTGTTGTTGTGAAGCTTCTTCAACACCCTGTGACTCATCCCCCACCATATTTGACTCAAAATCACTAACTCAAATGATAACAATATAAAAGAACCGAAGCAACTCACCAGCATTGACCAATAATAGTCTCTTGACAAACACAGTGAAGATATGAACCTGGCAGGTGACAGACACTTGGGCCTTGGCTAGAGTGTGGATGATGAATATTAATAATGACTAGTTAGGTAGCCTTTGTTAAAATATTTCCAAATAAATGAGCAACATAAAGCTGACCTAAAGAAAACATTTTAAAGTCTCCCATTGAGCATGCTCCGAGAGAGAGCTTTTTAACTTCTATTCTTTTTTAAATGCTCAACCATTTTCTTCAAAAACTTGGCTTGATCCTCCTGATTCAGTGATAACTGAAGTCATGCCAACTTTGATGTTTTTAGCTTCAGCTGCTTTAGAGCTATATGTGATCCCCCAAAAAGGTTGGAGTGAATTTTTTTTCTGAGTGAAGAAGGAAGCATATGTTTTAACCCTCGTGTGCCTTTTTTGAAAAGGATGAATTAACATCATATAATATTTTATCCTTGGGGTTATAATAAAGAGTTCAGTTTGAAAGTCAAGGAGACATTATTATTATTATTATTATTATTTTGAAACTGAGGTGGAGACTTGGGCCTTCAGGAATTAAGGCTGTGGATTTTACTTATTTTACCAAATACAGTCGGAGGAGTACTTGTCTACTGCTATTGTTTCTTTTCCTTTTTTAAATGGCAGCAGAGACAAGGCAGCATGGAGACTTGAGCAAGATGGACCACACACAAACCAAATTCCAGGACATCAAAAGAACATTAAACTAATGTGCAGAAACATTGGAGCATCTTGAATGCATTTTTATTTCTAACCAGATATATGACATGAAGAGTAGGAAATAAAAATGGGCTAGAAAGCTTTAATCTACCTGATAATCTAATTTTCCCTTCTAATTTATAGAAACTGGAAGGGAGGGATAAACAGTGAGGCTGAGGGTTACTGAATATAACTGATCCCATAGAAGAAGAAGGTACTTAGAGAAGAGTGTCTCTTCTGAGAGACATTTCTATGTTCTTTTTAGTCATTGACAATGCTTATGCTTTGTCAGACTTCCCTTGGGACCGTTTGGTCTTTGGGCCTCCTTAGGACACAGCAGGGATGGTGAGAAAAGCAAATCAGGGCAATTACAGCAAATAAGACCATGACGTAGAAAGGTAGACGACAGTGGTTGTGATGCAATTGTACCAAATGGTTCCCAGCAACCCCTGTGGTTGGTGCAAGATAGATACAAGAAGAGGCTTCTGACTCCAAGTGAGCAGTTCCTATGTAACTGCAAATGGGAACATTGGATGTCAGTGCTCCCAGACCAGACATAGGTCCCTTTTGCAGATGACTGCCCAATGCCAAGCCTTGAAGGCTAGTAATACCAAGTTAAATTTCTCTGTTATAACTCCCACTATATTCTGGTATGTTCCCAAAATCCTGGATGAACAACAAAAGGAAAGAATTGGTAAAGAAATGACAAATGTCTCGCTCTCTTATAATGTCAGAAGAACTATGAGCAGAAAAATTGAAACCAGAATGAAAGAAAGGTTTGAAAGGAAATTGAGTCCGTGTTTACAAAAGGATTCCAATTCTGGGTGAACTGTCCAACTCAACCGGTTACTTTGGAGAAACATGATTAAAGTGATGACTGAGGTGTTTTGTGTCCTAGCCTCAGTTTCCTTTATTCCCCTCTGAGTCCAGTAACAGCCAATCAGAAGGGAACCTGGCCTGGAGGCTTGTCAGTGGTAATAATTGAAAACATCTGTCCGTGTAGCAAGTGTGGGAAGCCAATGCCGTTTTCTGACAGAGGGAGTTCTCAGACAGCACAGCCATAACCACGACTGTGCTCATATTCTCCTTCACAGACTTTTCTCACTGCCAGCTGTCTTTATTCTCCTGCCAGGAAAGCAAGGGGCCTGGGGCTCTGACCCAGGCTTGGGTTAAGTGAGCTGGGACCAAGGGAAGGAGGGGGTAGGCAGGCTGAGAGCTCTGGGTGTAGAGATGACGGATCTCTGATGGAGAACTGAAGAAACCAGACTGGGGGTAAAGAATAGCAAACAGAGGAACCAAACAAGCTACAAGCTGGACAGATAGACACAGTGGAGGAAGAGCTTAGAGTGTAGGCCCAGCCCAGAAGACATGGGTGTAAGTCTTGGCAGAAGCTTTTCTGTGTGACACTGAGAAATCTCCCCAAGTGTCAAGTTTTCCGTCTTTAGTGTGTGAACAATAGAAGTTCCTCTATCATAAGATGTTGAGAAAAATAAGACTGTGGACTTCAGGGGTGCCAGGTAGGGATAAGCACAAATGAGCTGCTTCATCAGGTGCCAGGTGGCTCTGCAAACAGCACTAGAGGTGTACACATGCAGAGGCAGAGACCTTTACCAAATTGGGCAGCCACCTCGGCCATGAGCAGGGCACTCCTTGCTGATGTGTCATGTTCTTCCTGCAAATATTGCTCATCCCTTGCCTGTGCTCTTTCTTAAGCTACGTTACCAATTTATGCTGCTTAGTTTCGTGTGATCACTTCAGCACCGGCTCTTTCTTGTAGCCTCTCTTTGCCCCTAGAGTCATGTTCTGGGCTGCGCTAGCTTGTCTGATCTATCTGGCTTCAGCTTACTCTTAATGTGCCAATGCCCCTGTCCCAGCATTTTGCCAGATTTTTCAGCTTGGAGTTGAACATATCAGGAAGATATCTTGTCAAAAGAATGCCAGGAAAGCATTATTTCAGCCAACTGAGAAGAAAATTCCAGATTATAGGTTAGAGAAAACTTTGAAAAGGAAAGTTGGAATAAGGAGAAACGAGAAAACAAAGTAGGAAGGTTTAAATGTTCTCCCTGACTTTCGGGGACAGAAAAAGAAACCTTATTAGGAATGTAATGAACCAGTGGGTTTAGAAAGAAAATACTAAAAAGGACAACATTTTTAAAATGTCAAGTTACCAGATCATTTTATTGTTTAAGATACTCTCTACATAAATTAATCACCTCTGGAAACTGCATTAACATTCAGATCACAATTGTATTTATAGCTAACTTACAGCTATGTGATGTATGATGTTCACTTGGAAGCAAGAAAGAATAAATCCAGCTTGCAAAGAAGCAGAACTTACTTTGAGGGTGGGGCTTAGGTCCTGAGAAAATCTCACTAAGCACATGGGTGGCAAGAAATAATACAAAAGGAGAAACTTAGGGAGGCCACTTTGTCTCATTAGCTAAGAACAGTTCTGCATTGTGTACGTATCCAACATAAACACTTGGCTAAGGATGTTATTCTACTCACAGTGTTTGTCTTTCCTTATGGTCATCAGCTGGGTGACTACTGCTACTTGGCTGAGAAACACTTCATCCATAAAGAAATGCATCATAAGTAATAATGAGTGTGAGTTTGTGTTCATTGCAGAGCGAGAATACAGATTCAACAAGAGATTTTTGTATCCAATTGAAATGAATCAAGCTGTTTAACCTAATTGAGCGTCTATAAATCAGGAGTGTTGTCATATTAGTAATCCCCTCCTAGATAAGGCATTGCAATGAGGCGCCACACAAGAGTACAAATGTATCCACACAAAATAAAGGGAACCTATTGACCCTCTTCTATTTAGCATCCTTATACATCTCCCCTCTCTTTATAATTACTATTGTAATAAAATTAATACTTGACAACTGACTTGTAGATCTATTTAACCATAGGAGGAGTGTATTTTTCCTATACAACCACAGAAAGACCTAATATTTTGATAACTGTAATGTCAAGAAGATACTGGCAAGGGGGTATGTACATCCACTGGAATCTGGATCCTGAAAATACATAGCATAAATATTGTAAAGTTTTTTTTTTAAAAAAGAAAAAAAAAGCAGATCCATATGTTCTGATCTGAAAGGATCACTATGTCATATCCTCCTTGTATAGATTTTATAAATTCTGCTTCAAATATTTATTTTTGTAAATTATTTCCAATATATTCCTAATGTAATATTTTCCTGTTTTGGTACCTCTATCACGCTGTAATTTTTTCTTCTTTCTATACTCATGGGCAATATGGTTCAAAACCTCCCAGCACCTTGCCTCTTAAGTTTCCAGATTCTTTCTTATCCAGGAATACCTTGCACTACTTCTATAGATATATGTGGTTTCCTTTTGAAATTACTTTTCCACTGACTGGCACATTCCTGGCACATATACCATAATTCTCCATTCTTGAACCCATGTGGACATTTTTAATTGATCAGGTCACATTTTCACACAGTGACTACAACTTCAGGATCCTTCCCTACAGAGAGTTAGCAGTCACCATCAGCCAGATAAAACAAGCAAATGTTAGTTTATCACCTGTGCTACAGGGAGTCTCTTATTCATTGCCTCCATTATTTTATCAGTATTATGGAAAAAAATGCAGACTGCAGACACACCCTTATGCTTCCAAGAGAACAGGAAATTCATGTCTGTTTCTTAAAAATTCTTAGTGTCTCGCTTTAATTCTTCATTTTAATAAATAAATGTATGCCATATAGTAAAGATATATATATATATACACACACAACATATATATATACACATATATGCAACCTATATATACAAGAGTACTTCAGAAAGTTCATGGAAATATTGAATTAAAAGTTATGTTTGTTTTGGTGCAAAAAATTTGAAATCAGTGTGTAATTTTTTCATAATATGCATTTCACACAAACTTTTAGAAAACCCTCTCATTGTGTTTGGATTTCCAAACTGTTTCCCCAAAATAGACTTATCCTTTATTTCCATTTTCCGTGACTTTTATAAAATACTCATATAATATATAAAGTTTGGGTTAGAATTATTTAAAATATACATACGTATATGCAATATATTACTATAAACCCCTTAAATTTCAGAATTCATTCATTTTACAATTGATGACTACTTTTTTTTTTAAGATTTATTTATCTATGTGAAAGAGTTACATAGAGAGAAGGAAAAGCAGAGAGAGAGGTCTTCCATCCGTTGGTTCACTCCCCAATTAGCAGCAATGGCTGGAGCTGCGCCAATCCGAAGCCAGGAGCCAGGAGCTTCTTCCAGGTCTCCACGCGGGTGCAGGGGCCCAAGGGCTTGGGCCATTTTCTACTGCTTTGCCAGGTCATAGCAGAGAGCTGGATTGGAAGTGGAGCAGCTGGGTCTCGAACCGGCGCCCATATGGGATGCCAGCACTACAGGTAGCGGTTTTACCCTCTAAACCACAGCATCGGCCCCATTGACTACTCTTGCAATGTTTTTCTTAGTCAACTTTCCTTACAAATTATTTCAAGTTAGAGGAAGGAAAAAGTGTTTTTTAAAAGTGTTTAGAAATAGGAAGTGCAGCACAAGGAAATTTGAAATCCTCCAGGACTACTGCCTGATACTCCAATGAGAAAGCAGAAACTTAGGAAGCTCAGTGAATACCCCCAGTCTCATAGGCAGTAGCAGTGGAGCCAGGAGAGAAAACCAAGCAAGTTCATTTTATTTTTCCTTACACAGGTTGATCACCCATCCCAGTCTTTAACACTGATGTGCATGGCTGAAGCTACAGTTTCTTTGTTGATTCATGTTTTTTTTCTCCTAGCTCCTATGATAGCCTGGGGTAGCGGGCCTTATGTGTCTCCATATGGGTCTATGGACCAGTGAAATGGATTATTCAGACACCTTCTTTCATATATATTCTCTTTTGGACTATATAGACATCTCGTGCATGAGAGCAAGACTTTTTCTTTAGCAAATTTTTGCTTATTTATTTATTTTTATTTCATTTAAAGGACAGAAAGAGAAGCAGAGAGAAAAGAGAGAGAGAGAGAGAGAGAGAGCTGTTCTTTCACTCCCCAAATGCCTCACAGCATCCAAAATCAAGAGCCTAGGAATCCATCCTGATTTCGCATGTAGCAGGCAGGAACCCATGTACTTGAGCCATCACCCATATTAGCAGGAAGCTGGATTGGAAGGGGAAATGTGGAGTAGTCAGGACTAGGACCCAGGTATTCTGATATGGGATATGGGATATGGCAGTTAACCACTTCCCCAAATGTCCATCCCAACCAAGTCTTTTCCAAGCACACCTCATGACTCCTAAATTCTATTTTTGATGCTATAACATAAAGTAGTTTCACACTAACTCATAAAACCTTTGAAAATGGAGAAAGGTGATAGTTTGCATTTCCTGAATTCCCTTTTCCCAAAATAAAGCCTCTCTAAATGTTACATTATATTATTGTATTTCCAATATATATTTTCCATGTATCCACTGTGATTAAAAAAAGAAAAATCAGTGAAAAGAGAAAAAAGGAGAAAGGTAGGGAGACATGACCTAGAAAGGAACTCAACAACTTCCTTGACTGAGCTTGGCCTTCTCTCCTTGGCTAAAGAGAAAACAACCAAGAAGGCTATTTGCTCTGACTGTAGGTAGAAAGTGTTTGGAAGAACTTCATTTCTGTCCAGCTGAGGCCATGCAGAAGAGGAAAAACTTAAAAGGTCAGTCACACATAAAGCAAAAGCTGTTTGTAATAAGAAGAAAATACAGAATACCCAAACTTTCTACAGCAAATGAAAATGGGAATAAAGCGAAAGGTAACATACCACCTAAACTCAAAGATTTTGCAATTTAATTGAGGGAGATAAAACATATGTGCATGAAATAACTTACAGATAAAAATAAAACATGTCAACAACAACATAATACAATCTGAATGTTTAAATGCCAAGAAAGCAAAAAACAAAATGATCAGAATATGATTCTTAAAAGATTCCCAGTAGAAATGTGTTTAAATATGGTTTGAGGTATGGTAATTGGCATAGATATGGTGATAAAAATAATAGAAATATAAGTGAAAAGCAGCTCAGATGTGTGTGGCCATAAGGAGAATTGAGCATGTAAGTTGACCTCTGGACCCTTAATGCATGCATTCTGTGTGCATTATTCCTTTTTTCTTTCTTCTAATTAATAGACTTTGTTTTTCAGAGCAGATTTAGATTCATGTAGAAACTAAGCAGAAAGCACAGAGATTCCCATAAGCCTCCTCTCCTTCTAGCACACACATACCCATTTCCCTCTATCAAAAACATCTTGCATTGGTGTGCTGTATTGTTATAACTGATGAGCAGACATTGAGACATCATCACTAACTGAAGTGCATAGTTTACATTAGGGTTCATTCTTAGCATGATATAGTCTATGGATTTTAGCAACTGTGTGTCATGTAACCACCAATATATTACCATATAGAATAGCTTCATTGCCTTGGAACTCTCTTGCTCCATTTGCTCATTCCTCCTTCCCCAGAACACTCGACAACTGTTGATTTTGCCTTTCCAGGATGTCAGATACTTGGCATCGCACACATGTAGCCTTTTTAGAGTGGCCTCCTTCACTTAACAATGTGTCTTTAAGAAACCTTCATGTCTTTTCACACTCTGACAGTTCAGTTCCTTTTACTGCTGAATCATATTCCGTGCATGGATATACCACAGTTGTTCAATCATTCACCTTTTGAGGGACATCAATGATCTTTTTCAACTTAAAGACAAAGTTGTATGAACTTAAATCTTAACTTACTTAACCAGTGCATTTCTATATAAACTATGGTTCTCAGAACACTTATTCTCTTTACCTTGACACTTCTTTGGAGAAATACATTGTAATTTTCTGCAACTTTCTTTTCTGTCCTTCAACTTTTGTGGAGTTGAAGCACACTTACCCTCTTGCTTCTGTTCTCTAGCAGTGTTAACTTTAGAATACACAAAAGATGAGCATTGTGCAATTAAGTTGTGAATTTCCAAATGAACATCATTATTATCAAACATCTACTGGAGGTAGTGTCTTTTCCTTTCCTTTGCAACTTCAATACTGTTGTTTTCCTGGCATATAATTCCAAATTTTACCTTTTTTTCTCTTCTTTGTCTACAGTGTTAATTATGTCCAAAAAAGCAATTCTACAACCTCTTCAAAAGTGACATCCTAAGCTGTTGTTGATTCTCTAAGTAGAAACCAATGTCACCTGGCACACCTGTGTCTTTCTTTTTGACACCAAATAACATTGATAACTGAATTACTCTAATAGGGAAAAAAAAAAAAAAAGGCTGCCCTGCCAGTTGAAGGGAATGTGCAGTGAAAGGCATTTACATGGCCCTGTGATTATGTATACACTCTGGTTTTAAGGCAGCACGCAGGAGGCTCTGCCAAGAAAATTTTAAAGTTCAAGCAGAAAAAATAATCACAGTATCTTTCAGTCGTTTGCTGCTTGTATTTGTTTCCTTAAAATGCACAGCTAAATGCTCTCTACACACAGATACTACATGGTAGGTGGGGTATATCTTATTACCGGGTTATTTTCCAGTACATTTGGCATAGTTAAGGTAAAGTGTATTAACTTTCTCTCAAAATAAAGATGAAAACAGAGTTGTAGTGGCCGTGAATTCTTCAGCCATTGTCAGGAAGTTAAGAACTGACAGGAGGCCCAAATAATCAACTCTGCCTGGTGCATAGACCGTGGTTTTCCCCTGGGATATCTGGTCTAATCCGACAATGTATCTGACTGGCATGAATGTAGAATTACTTTCAATAAAGATTTTATTTCAAGCTTGGATGATTTCCCCCAAAACATCTTGTCACTAAGGCAGAGTATATCATAGAATATCTGATTTTTCCCCCTACAAGTCAGCTTTTGAGGGGGAAAAAATACACATTTCAAGTCAAGTACTCAACTCAGGTCAATTCACTGTAAAAATCACATTTTAACATATCTAGACTGATTAAAGATTTGCTGTGTTAAAGAAATCAGGGAGCTGTCAAGAGAGCTTACCCTAAAGTCTGCAAATGTAAAGAATAAGTAACACATTTGCTCAACTTCAGTTTGCCTTCTCCCTGTAGTGGCCTCCAGAGCGGGAGCAGGCGGGACAGATGATTCTACAAGCTAACACCAAACTTATAGAATATTTGTCTTTTTGCAAGTAAGGAACATTTAAAGGTCACATCTTCCAATAAGTACAAAATTGTTTCCAGGCTATATGAGAACTATGAACAGCCTGGACATGATCACACTAAAATGATCTTTTCTCTATCTATCCTCCTCTCTCCTCTTATTTTATTCTCTTCCTTCAAGAGACCACATTGTTAGCATGTTGAAGATAAGGTAGCAGTAGGTAACAGTACACTACTCTATTTGAATTTACTTAAATGTTTCATTTGGTGCTTGCTTACATTATTTCAGCCTTGGTGTCACATTGTTTAATTTATGCTTGGTTCATATAATCTTAAAAATAGCTTATGTTAGTTATAGTCTCACCCCTTCCTTACTAAAAGCACACAAATCATGATTTAACTCTGCTGGGATAGCTGTAATTATTTTAACATTTAACAATCATAGCCCATTATATTCATATAATGTTTTAAATTCAAAATCCCTTTTATCTCTATTATTATATTTTATGACTAGCATAATATTATATTAAGTATGTACATGAACGAAAACTCATGGATAACGGTACATAAAACTCTACAGAGGTTTTGAAAGATCTAAAGTCAAGCCCATGTTCTTTGACTTCATTAGCTGTGTGACTTTGGGGCAGATCATTTAGCTAAGAAGTCCCCAGTCTTGGCTGTGCACCAATTTCCTTTGTGAAGTTTTTCAGATACTGAAAGTCCTGATTCTTAACCATGAACAAGCAAATCAGACTTCTCTGTGCATTCCTTTTCCTTTGCTAAAAGATGTAGCCAGAGTGGGAAACTCAGGAGTCCTAATCTCTGCTTCTTTGTTTATAAAGAAATAACAGCCAGAAGCAAATGTAATCATGTAGAATAAAAATTAGCCTTTTTACAAGTTTTATTTAATCCTCAAAACAGGGACCAGCATTGTGGCTTAGTGAGTAAAACCTCTGCCTGTGACACTGGCATCTTATGTGCAAGCTGGTTCGTATCCTGCACGCTCCACTTCAGATCCAGCTCCCTGCTAGTGGCCTGGAAAAAGCAGCAAAAGATGGCCCAAGAATTTGGGCCCCTGCCACCTGTGTGGGAGACTTGGATGAAGCTCCTGGCTATGGCGTGGCCCAGCACTGGGCATTGCAGCTATCTGGGGAGTGAACCAGCAGATTGAAGCTCTCTCTCTCTCTCTAACTCTGACTTTCTAAATAAATAAATAAATCTTTTTTTAAGCTTGTAAAAATTCTCAAAGCAATCCATAAATTTGGTTTTAGCCTTAACTTCACTTTTCTAAATGAGGAATTGTAGGCTCAGACAGCCACTAACGCCTTTCTAAGACCACACAGTCAATACACATCGCACAAGAATTTAAGATTCTGACATGCCAGATTGCATGTCTTCCCCAAAAAGGAGATTCTTTCCCTCAGGTACAGTAGAGTCAAATGCAAACTTTTGAAAACATACCCAGGCCTCTGCTCAGGTCAATTGCAACAGACTGTCTGTGGGTGAGTCCCAAATATCGATATGCTTTGAACACTCTACAGACGATACTAACATTCAGGCTGGACTGAGAATCTCTTCTCTAGAATGACAGAAACACGTGTGAAAAACACAAAGAATCATAGAGATTCAGTATGATGGCTTGATACAACTTTTGCTGATGAAAATGCACAAATTCCAAGTGGAAGGGAATGGTTCATGAACACAGCACTGGTCAGGTATAGACTCTGAATTTGATTTCAGGTCTATTTATTTTACAAACCAGTTCTCTTTCTACAGGAACTTCTCTGATTTCCCCAGAGCTCCTCACCACTGTCCCAAGTTGGATCTAACATGGTTCAGGTTTTCTATTAACACCAATCAAAGGAGAGGTGGAAGAGGAAAGGAAAGAAAGAGCAGTCGAACTATGATGTAGGCTGGATAAAACCTGGCCAATGGCAGCACCAGGTGTCGCTCCCCCTCTTCGTGGAGGAGCAACACAGGACCCTGCGCTGTTCTTTCGTCTGCTCGGCCCTCCCCGGGTTGACTGCTGGTTCTTCCCGGGTTGGCTGCTGTCCCTTCCACCTCCGTGGAAGGGCAGTTCCCCCTGGCCGCATTCCCCACTTCCGCAGGGGAGCGGCACACCGCCGGCCGGCTCTCTGGGGGGCTGCACAGGCGTTCCTTCAGCTAGATGTTCCCCTTAGATGTTCCTGGTGCATGCCGTCTCTCTCCTCCTTTATAGTTCTCCTCCGCCAATCCTAACTCGGCTGCCCACACGCCGAGTACGCTGCTCTCCAATCAGGAGCAAGTCCTACAGTTTATTGGTTGAACTGGAGGCAGCTGGGTAGAAGCTGTTTTCTCCTCTCCCAGCGCCATATTGTGGGAGAGCAGATGCATAGAATAAGTCTTAATTCCAGTAACTTAGTCTAGTCCGAGCTGCTCCCCACAGAGGAGAGCAGATGCATAGAATAAGTCTTAATTCCAGTAACTTAGTCTAGTCCGAGCTGCTCCCCACACCAGGACCCATCATTCTGTGTCCACATGAACCAAATAGGCTTGGCCTTTGTACATGTACTGTGATCAGTCATCGGCCAAGAACTCTCTCCAACAGTCTCGTGGCAGGAGGTGGCTCTCTTCAGCTGAAGCAAACCGTACAGGTGCTCACAGCTGAAACTGTCTGATGACTGACCACCTGGCAGCTAGCCAATGAGTCATTCCTTGAAGAGCAACCTCGGCTGCATTTCTCATGTCCACTACAGTCCACTCATTGTGTCATTCAGATCCATTCTTCATGCATTTGGGGGAAGCATCTCCCACAGTACTCCAGCAAGTCTCTCTTCTTGAGGAATTCTTTGAAGAGAAAGCTTTCAAACCATGAACTCCAACCTCTGCAACTGCAGCTGGAGCTTAGCTCAGTTCATTGCTTTGTTCCTTCATAGTTCCTGTCCCCTCAACCCAGCTATGGCCTCTGCTAGTCGAAGTGACTGATGTTGCAGTAACCCAGCCCCTCATTCTGGAAGGGTCAAAACTCCTATCTACTATGTCTTCTCGAATAAGGATTTCTGCCCTGTTCTTTAGCCACACAATGGAGCAGCAGAGAACTTGGAAGTCCCATGTGGATTACCTGAATGCCACATATATTAGCAGCTGTCCTTATTATGTGTAATGATACTTGCCTAGATGGTGAGTCTTTTTCTTGTCTGCTAGTCCCTGGACCCAAGAATCCCCCAAGTGCCCAGAAAGCAGCTATAGCTTATAATACATTGATTAGGTATATCATCCTAATACAGTGATACAAAGTTCATCCTTACTGTCAGCCTATTTGTTCTGCATCCATTAACTATCTTCATAATGTTCTGACTCAGGTCTCCTTGGCTGTTTCTTGGGCACTGTTGCTTTTTATTAAAATTGTACCCACCTGGCTACTAGCAATTAAGTCCTACCACTTGGCTTCTATTATCTCGATGTCTCATCATCCCATGGCTATCAGTGAGTCTAGTTCTGTGAAAGCCTTGCCTACAGTCAACACTCATTTAGAGTAAAGTCCTCTATAATTGCAAACAACCCAGTGTAGAGTATCAGTGATGCTTAGCAACAGCCCTTCCACTCAATGGACTTTGTAGTTACTATCCACTACCTCCCACTATTATTTTAAAGCTCTCATACATTACACTAGCTAGTCTCATTCACAGATACAACTCACCAATTCACCACTAGTCAGAGTTTGAAAAACTAGATTCCACCTTGTGTGAGGACCTGTCTGCAACTGCCACCATTGAAAGACTCTATTGCCTACTAGGCAGCAAGTGACAAAGCTTCAAATCCCCATCTAATTCCTGGGACCACTGATGGGGCAAGTTCCCCAAAAGGAGACGGAGACCCTGAAATAGAATTTGACGTGGAGGATATTTATAAAGGCTCAACCCTTGTGGAAAGGAGGAAGTGGCAGTGAGACTGTGGAAAGGGAACTGCTATATGGACCAAAAAAAATCATTAGTTCCTCAGGGACCTCTGGAGACCCTGCCCTCACTGTTGCCCTCAGTGAGCCAGAATTGTGCAACTTCCACTGATAGTGGGATCAGTCAGAGCCCTTGAGCAACATAACTCAGGGCATTTGAGGTAATCTCTGAAGAAGGAAACAGATGAAAGTCACCTGCTAACTGTGCAAGTAGGCAGGAAGTCCTTCCTTGAAAGGGGATCCAAGTTCCCAATCTCTGCATCCAAAGCAGCACCACCATCATCAAATTGAAAAATGCAACCTGGAGACCAGGAACCTCTGTGACATTGTCAAATATAATGCTTGATAATAGTTCCTTGAAAAGTAGACGTTTCCAATTTGTTATAGAACTTGTTACAGCAGGTGATCACAGTGAATGGGGCTGAACAACAGAATCATGACTTAGTCTGCCATCCCTATTTACAAAATCATGTGCAGGAATGCACAATTCATTTCTCAATCACAGTCCAGGTGATGCATTCATATGTATAAGAGAGAAATTTAGTTTCTGTCTTTCAGCAAAATATTGTGTACTATTTGAAAAGGGTTGTATTTCTCCAACTACACAGAATGCTTTAGCTAAACCAGAATTTGATGGTCAGATTTTAGATGGCTAAGAAAAAGCATCAATATCTTTAACTTCAAGCCTACATAGGATAAGCCAGTAAGAATTAAGAATTATGCTTCATTCTAAATTCCTCTCACAAGTTTTGTTCAAACGAGGTATATGTTTGGAAAGGAAAGGTACAAGGAAGAGTGGGGAAGAAATTTCAGTTATCATATATTATCTCACCTGTCTTAATTATTCATTCCTGTTTTGAAACATTTTCTGTTCTTACTACACTAATTCTCCAGGCCAACTCTAATAAGTGATTTAAAAGGAAAAATAGATTTTTTTCTTTCGTATCATAGCTTTTTACATTCATTTACCATGGCTTCCCTACATATGCTTTTTTTTTTTTTTTTTTGACAGGCAGAGTGGACAGTGAGAGAGAGAGAGAGAGAAAGGTCTTCTTTTGCCATTGGTTCACCCTCCAATGGCCGCCGCGGCCAGCATGCTGCGGCTGGCGCACCACGCTGATCCGATGGCAGGAGCCAGGTACTTATCCTGGTCTCCCATGGGGTGCAGGGCCCAAGTACTTGGGCCATCCTCCACTGCACTCCCTGGCCACAGCAGAGAGCTGGCCTGGAAGAGGGGCAACTGGGACAGAATCCGGCGCACCTACCGGGACTAGAACCCCGTGTGCCGGCGCCGCAAGGCAGAGGATTAGCGCCAGCGCTGCAAGGCGGAGGATTAGCCTAGTGAGCTGCGGCGCCGGCCCTCTACATATTCTTTTCTCCAAACCAAACATCTCCCATTCCTGTGCTCTCTCTTCCTTTTCAGAGTGCATTTTGCTGCATATTCAACTTGGTGCTCACTAGTTTCACAGGATTCTGCTTCAGTCAGGTCACTTTAGAAAGTATCAAAGACTTAGTTTTCTCAGAAAGTAAAATGGATTGTTGATGATTGAATGAGACCCAAATTGCAACTGATTCCCTTTCAGCTATTCAAGGAATTATTTCAAAAAGGAGAGTTTTCAAGAACATAGTCAAACACATGGTGCAGTTCTCCACAATGGGAAGTAAGGTAGCTCTTCTCATCACCTGTATAAAAAGGAAAAATAAAAGATAGGCTGAGGGTTTCTGCCTGTGCATACTGACAATTTTCCTTTTAGGTTTCTCTAACATTACGAAGATTTAAGTTTTATATTTTCCACTAATAGAATTAAGTGCATTATTCTGCCTGACTAGATTAAGGCTGATTTCATGTTCAACACTCAGTTATTCTGCATGAAATATTGCTGTCATTACTAGTTTTTAAACTACTTTATTGGATGAATTCAGGTAGAGAATAAAAGCAGTGTTTTTATTTCTTCCTATCTAAAAATACTCTCAGTATGCGATATTCCTAACTCTTCTTCCCTAATTGCAAAACAATTCTTTCCAGGCTGTTGATATCATGAGTGGTGATCATTGTATCAGCAGAGCTCAGAAAACAAAAATTAAGGCTTCTCTTGTTGCTGATATGGTCTAAGGTGGATGCTCAAACCATTGTAAAGCTTGAGAAAAATGCCTAAGGAAGACCATGGCTGAAATTCTCCATGATTTTGCTAATAGTGCATTTTAATTCATAATGAAAAATGAATCATTCCAGATGTTTAAAACAACTGTGTGAATCTGGAGAAAAGGGTGACGTATATTATTCTGTTTTCTTTTCCATTTGGACACCCTTCTCATCCATTGGGATGTATCCTCGGTTGTGAAGTAAGTGACTGAAACATTGAAATACGTCATCCCAGAATTCATGCTGAGTCCCACCACCAGGTCTTCCTCGGGCTTCACACCTCACCATTAGGCTTCAAATTCAGAATCTGGGGATCTTAGTTGTTTGTAGATAGAATTTCTGTAACCCAGAGTAAAAAGAACTGTCCCTTGATCTCAGCTCTGCCACTTACTTCCTGTGTGGTTTTGATCAGGTTATTCAGCGTTTCTCAGGCTCACTTTGTTCATCTGAAGAACTTAATCTGAAAATTTTTCTTTCATTTTTGAAAAAAAATGAGAGGAGGAACATCCCAAATACGTGAGGAAGTTACAGTGATTTACACAGCAAAGTACTGGTTCACAATACACGGAGCTCACTGGCAGTATAGAATATACAGGCGTGTGTGCAGCTATGCATGCAGGAGACTGCACAAAAAAGGGAGAGCTACAAATCGATGGAAAATGAATATCTTGTTCAACAAGTGTTATTGAGGAAATTAGCTAACTTTTTTGAAAACAGCATATTTAGACTGCCATCACATTGCATATGCTAAAATATAGTTAAGAAGAATTAGATGGTAGTTAAAAAAATGAAATCTTTTTTTAAAGTGGAAGGAAATTGATATTTATCTGATCTCTTTAAAGAATAAGAATCTCTTTTAGAATAAGAAGCATATTAGAAACTCCAAAATTTGTACTAGATATGACAACCTCAACATTTAAGCAATAAAATGAAAGAACAAAAGAATTTGGAAAATATCTACAAAACAAAAATAATGAAAAGTTATTCTACTTGATGCATAAAAACTTTAAAATCCGTATATACAAAGGTGCTTATTGTGGTATTGTCTATAATAGCAAAGAATTAGAAGCAATAAAAGCCCATAGGCAGGGGAATGGTTAAATAAATTAAGGTATCTCTATACTATAAAATGTAACAACTTTTTTAAAAAATGAGGTATTTTTATATGTACTGACTTGGAAAGATGCCCACGCTATATGGTTAACGGGGAAAAAAAGCAAATTATAGCACATTACGTATTTTTCTTTATCTCATTCTTTTTAAAAGGGAATAAAATTATATATGTAAACTATGCATTATTTTATAATAGTTTCCTATTTTATAGTACATATATATTATAATATTATATAGATAAATGGAGATAGGTATACAGATAGGTAGATGGATGGCTGCAGGAAAACATCCAGCAACAACACCCATCTGTTATAGTTATTATGAGGGAGTGTGACTAGGAAGCAAAGAAAGTTTTTGTTTTACTCTAGATATTCCTTTTTAGTACATTTTTTTCAAATTTATGTATTAGCTTTGTTATACAAATGAATAAAATAAACCTAAAATGAGCTTAAACATTCTCAATAGAAAGGAGAGAGAAAATACACATGGCGGCTTATTTGCTTTTGTTAAATTCTTCCTCATTTCTTAACTTCAAAGAATCTGGATTTCAAAGAACAACAGACCACTTTTCTCATTTTAAAAATAATAATACTAGGGCAGCTGTTGTGGCACAGTGGGTTAAGCTGCTGCCTGGGACACCCAAATCCCATATCTGGGTGCTGATTCAAGTCCCGGCTACTCAGCTTCTAATCAGGTTTCCTGCTAATGCATCATGGAAAACAGTAGATAGTGGCTCAAATGCTTGGACCTCTGGCACCAGTGTGAGAAACCCAGATGGGGATGTGGGCTCCTGGCTTCAGCCTAGTCAGTCCCTGGCTGTTGTGGTCACTGGGGGAACAGACCAACAGATGGAGGATAATCTCTCTCTCTCCCTCTCTCTCTGTCTCTTTCTTGCTCTCTGTATTTTTCAAGTCAATTAACATGTAAATAAACTTTTTTTAAAAAAAGAATAATATTCATGCTAACAGGACTAATAAATAGACCCTCCTACTTGTTACCATATTTATTTATAAAAGATTTATTTATTTATTTGAAAGACTTACAGAGAGAGAGACAGAGAGACAGAGACAGAGACAGAGAAGTCTTCCATCATCTGGTTCACTCCCCAAATAGCTGGGCTAGGCCAAAGCCAGGAGCCAGGAGCTTCTTCCAGGTCTCCCATGTGGGTGCAGGGGCCCAAGCTCTTGGGCCATGCTCTACTGCTTTCCCAGGTGCTTTAGCAAAGAGCTGGATCAGAAGTGGAGCAGCCAGGACTCAAACCAGCGCCTGTATGGGATGCCAGCATCTCAGGTGGCAGTTTAATCTACTAGGCCCCATGTTACCATGTTTTAAGAAAAAGAGCTGTGAGTTCCTGGTTGGCGCTGATTCTGAAGGAGTGGTCCAGAAGCATCCGTCATAGTCATAACCACCTGGTGACTTGTGAAGTCTGTCAAGTCTCTCCTCAGACTTGCTGAATCCAAAATGTGGGTGTAGAGCCCAACAGTACGCCTTCCAGATTATCCATGAGCACTAAAGTTTGAGAATCATTGCTCTAGCTGTTGCACTTCCACTGTTTCACCCTAAGGCAGGGTTTTTCAACCTCACGCTATGCCCATTTTGAGCTGCATAATTCTCAGAGATGGGGGACTGTTCTGTGCACTGTAGAATGTTTAGCAGCATCCTGTACTTCTACCCACTAGATGCCAGTAGCAGTTTCCCACCCCAACCAGTCAATGAAAATCAAAAATGTCTCTAGACGCTGCCAGATGCCCTGGAGGGTTAGGAGGGGAAAGTGGGGGGCAAAACTGCCTCTGGTTAACACATGGTTTCTTTGAGTTACCAGCATTTTTTCTTTACTATACTCTTTCAAACTTTTCTAATTTGTTGTTACACAATGTCTTATTTTATAAGCAAGAAAATTTTGATTTTTAAATCTCCTTTAAAAATTGTGATATGTATGAAACACTGTGATTAGCAAACAGAAGATCTTCAGCAAATATTAACCACACTTAATGTTCCTTTTTGATATTTTCTATGTTAGAGATTTGACTGTGAGTTCCCATTTTATCTGCAGTTGTTGTGAGCACACAGAATGCATATTCCAACTGGAAATAAATCACTAATTAAAGCTTATGGGCTATTCCTTGTTTTCCTTTTTTTTTCTTTAAAGATTTATTTATTTATTTCAAAGTCAGAGTTACACAGAGAGAGAAGGAGAGGCAGAGAGAGAGAGAGAAAGAGAGAGGTCTTCCACCTGATGGTTCACTCCTCAAATGGTCGCAACAGCCATAGCTGAACTGAACAGATCTGAAGCCAGGAGCCAGGAGCTTCCTCTGGGTCTCCCACATGGGTGCAGGGTACCAAGAACTTGGGCCATCTCCCATTGCTTTCCCAGGCCATAGCAGAGAGCCGACTGGAAGTGGAGCAGCCAGGTCTCGAACCAGCACCCAATGGGATGCCAGCGCTTCAGACCAGGGCGTTAACCCGCTGCACCCCAGCGCGGGCTTCTCCTTGTTTTCCTTTTTACTTTTCAGTCCTCACACCTTACTAGATATTCTGATTATTAATTTAAAGATGTTAGCATATCTCTATAATATCTAATCAATAAAAATTCAAAACAAGTGAATAATTGAAAATGTTTTAATCTTTACATTGAAATCTGTGCAAAGAGGCTCAATAAATGCAAAAACTCAGGCTATGCTAGCTATCAATATGCAACTGCAATATAAGGCTGCTTTTCTGTAATGTGCTGTGAGAGAATTATATATACATGGCTTTACAGGTTATTTAAAAGCAAAAATGTCAAAATATAGTAATAATTCACATTTAGAATGATAGTCATCAAATTATTCTGGAAAATAACAATGTTATACTGTTCCAATATAAAATTGAAGACTTATTTAGTGCAAACCAATTAATTCATAAATTGACATAAAAAATGACTGAATTATCCATGAATAAAACCTTGAAATACATTATTATTCAATGCAAACACACTTACGAGTGCCCTCCTGCTTTTGCATTATTTGAAAACTTTTCTGATGCACAAAAATGACTTTAAAAGAGAAAGCAGAATTTCTGCTAAGTCCCCAATCTTAGAGAAAGGCCAGTGTAGACAGCAGTACAGTTTGTGCAAATTGAGGGTAGGCAAACATATGGTTAGCATGGATCCCCCCAAAATAGTTATAGCACATAAGAAACATAAGTTGAGCATATTGAAAATTTATTCTATTTTTAACAGCCTCTCAGTTAAGTGGTCAAAGTCACAATTAACATTTCACATGCAGTGGCTGAGCTGTATTCTGCAAGCCAAGTGTCACCTGATGGCAGGGCTACATTTATCACCACACTCTTCCTCAAGTGAAACCATACTGGAGTTACATGTGTTGGAAAATCACAGCACACCACAGACAGGCAGGGAATGGTTCTAACACACCTCCATAACTGGAAACAAGTCCTGCAGGCAATTATGTGCCTTTCAACATCTTTTGCAAGTCACTATGGTAACAGCAAAGCACAAACTTAAAAGGAAGTTTGCATCCATATATCTGTTTGGAGTTGGACTATTATTAAATGTTTCAGTCTTCTAAATTCAGCATTAATTTTTAGTTTTATGGTAAAGCTCTCCTTTACTTTTAGTCATTTGACTATAATTTTACGGAACAAAGAGATTTCTTTGAATTAGCAATTCAGCTCACTTTTGGAAAAACTTACCCAGCATAAAGCTTATTTAAGATGTTTCTTTCTTTCTTTCTTTCTTTCTTTCTTTTTTTTTTTTTTTTTTTGGTTTGGGGTCCAACATCTGTAGCATTGGATTCTAGATTGTTTCTAAAATAATCTTAAATTGATGGATCATTGCTTCTTTCATTTGGGCCTGACAAAAAGTAGCTCTGGCATTTACTCTTCTTTTTATGCTGTAAACTAAATATCACTTTTTGGCTTTTGCCAGAAAAAAATGTATTCTTACTCATCCCAAATTTTTATAAACTTAAATTTTATTTAGCCATATAAGAATTGCTTTTACAATGAGTATGTCTCAAGTAGTATATAATGAACAAATTCATAAAATTATAATTATGTATTTTGGTCAAGCCATCTTAAACAAAACAATTATAAATAGTCTCTCTCCAAAGAGTTGAAGCTTAGGTTCCTCCTATTAGTCAAGCATCCATAGGTACTAAACATTGAGTTCTTCATGTTGCTTGGACTCAGATATCTTTGTTGTAAAGATTCCTTGGTAGTAAATTAATGGCGGGTAAACAGACCTCAAGAGGAATTTCCACATATTGATGATATAAGATCTAAACGCTTTTGCGCCTTCTTACCCACCCAACAATTCATTGCGTGTTAAGATCTCAATCACGTCTTTGCCCTTACTTTCTGTGTTCAAATTTGTTCTTTTGCTTTTTGGTTTTTGTTTTTTCATAAAAAGGGGGAACCCCTTTTATTTGTTTGCTGAAATCAGGTTAAATTTCGCTCAAAATTTACAACACTGTCATGGAGTATAAAGGCCAATGAAATCTAAGCCCTCCTGGAGGGGTGGAACTGGCCAGAATTGACCACAATGTGACCACATTTGAGTTAGGTGCTGCAGAGTTGTAAAGCCAGTGGAACATAGGATGGTAGAAAGCATAGTATCATCAGGCCTACACTCTGTAGGTCTCTAGGACAGCCCAATGCGGTAGCATTTCCTAAAACACCCTTCCCGGTGTCCTCAGAAAGGAGAATCTCTGTAATGACTAACAAGCAAATCAAAGACACAAATTAACCAGAGACAGGAAAGGGCTGTTTTCTGCTGGATTCCTCAGAGCCTTTACTGTGCTTTTGTGCATTGTGAATTTCCAAGAGGAGAAACTGGCACGTGATTTTCTTCAAAACTATTACTTTGGACTACCACTTTCATGAAACATCACATAAAGGGTGTTTTGCAGAACTTACTTTAGATAAAATTGCTCCAAATGAATGGCTAAATAGTAAAAATCTATATGGTTTCTGAATCACTTTCTCCCCTACAACACACAAATCACTTGTAGCTTAAGCTACTGGAAGTAGGACTTATTGATTCTGAGGTTTTCCATCTTAGATACCAGATTGAATTTTTTTTTCCGTTCAGGGTTTTACAAGGATGCCTCAAAGTTTTTGGAAAAACTTGAATTAGAAGTTAAGTTTATTTTGATATAAAAACTTTCAAAGTCCATGTGTAGTCTTTTCATAAGACACATTTCCATGAACTTCCTGAGGATCCCACATATTTCTTTCGGTAGCTTATGTTTCTCCTTTAGATTTGTTTCACTAATTAAAGCCTTTAGAAATAATGCACTAGCAATGCCCAGCTGGTCCCCGCAGTGAGAGTGGAAGTTAGGACATCCATGGATGTGAGGTTAATAAAAGAGAGACATAAATAATTTTTGCAGGATGATATTTTTGAAATTGTTCGACTCTCTGTGTAGTTCCTAAGTCAATCATTTAACTAAACAGCAGTCTAGCAAGGTAGGAAACAGGTAAGTTTGTATTCAAATAGTGACATTTATAACAGCATTAATATATATTCCCAGACACCCCCAAATCTGAAGGCCTTCTTTGCTGGAAATGTCTATCACCACAGTCTATTGGAAAGAATATTTACCTTCAACATGAACAATGCAGTTATGGAATCAGTGACTTCTCCAAACTGTCTCTATTCTCAGTGTCTTCTAATTTAAAGATGGATTGATTTGTCAACACACCAACTATACTTAGCTTGATAGAAAACAAATTGCCCATTTATTCACACACTTACACATACAGAAACACACATTGGGACATACTTTGTAATGGTGAATAAGCAAAGCAACTTATATTTAACATAATATGGGTCTACATTTTATTAACTTTCTTAACCACATTTGATTTTTCTAAAACTTGTTGCAAGTAACTTGATTTCCTAACTTAGAAAAAATTCCAAGCCACTAAGATATTTAACCAGTAGTAATGTAAATATAACATGGACAGAAAACTATGTGTTATTTCAAAAATTGTACTTTCTAAAAAATTATTTTAAATCACTTATACATTAGAGTTTTAATAAAATCAAATGGAAAGTGTGCAGACATAGGCATGAAGGACACAAGGTTGAGGTACAAAGAGTATTCCATATTTACACATGACCAAAATGAACATTAGTCAGAGGAAATTTACAAGCTGATGCAATTAGCAGAAATCCATTGCAGAAATTGCCCTCCATGACCCAGTGGCTCTGAGAGAGAAATCTACCCAAATGGGATTTGGACACTGCTCTAGCCTTCTACTCTTCCTCCTATTTAAACTCGGTCTTTGTTTCCTCCTCTAGCTTTGGCCTTGTTCTGGGCTCCAGGATCAACCTTTAACTGAGCAGGAAAAATATAAAGAACTATGGGGAGATAGAAAAAAAAGTCTAGCCTTCTTGCTCTCCCCTGAAGGTCTGAGTCCCACTAAATGGCTCTTTCTGGGCCCTCTGGAGAGGTGCTACCCCATCTACCACCTGAGCTCCTCTGGTGCTGCACACCTCTTTCCAGTGACCTTCCCAAAGCACAACTGGCTTCTCCAGTCATTAGCTCTTGGTCCTGCCTTGATATAGTGTCTTTGACCCAGCTTTGGCTCACAATTATCTCAAATCTCACTGTCTTTGCCACCAACTGAAATTGTAACCACAATTAAATAGGTCTTGAATCCTTAGTTTATCTTCATGTCACCCCTTTCACCTTATGTCCCCTAGACCCCAGATCCCAGTGTTCTTTGACTCTGACCAAGACACCCTGTTATAGGTCATTGACCTTCATCCTGCCCATGCCCCTGTGCTTTGGACCCTGACTTCTGCATGGCCTGTACCTCTGAGTCCTGTTCTCTGTTAGATAAATCTTACTGATTGAGATCTTTCTTCCCAACAGGAAAGTTGCTAAAGCAATTTTTACCTAATAGGTACTCAATTGATTAGTTATGCTATCTTTCTGCCTCTTTGCTTTTAACAGCTTGCTTTTATTGTGCAAGCAGTGGAGTCAGTGAAAGACTTGGTATCATAAAAAGGTATTAATTTAAAACGAAAAGAGAAAACCTCCTTTTCCTTCATACAGAATCATACTAATGGTTTTTATAGTATCAATTTCTTGGAAAAGCTCAAGAGAGAGCTTAAACTAAGGTAAATTTGGAAAGGGAAGCAAAAACCTATCCCAAGTAGAAGGGCACATAAATCATTCTATAGGTTTTTAGTAATGAAGTAGCAAAGTGGCATAGCTTCTTATATTCCAGCAGAAACTCCAAATTTGAAATCTCAGATAACTCCCTGGTACTCTAAAAATACAAAAATCCCTTGCAAAAATGTAGCCATGCCAACAGAACTCACAGGTGCAAATGTTCTCCATTTAAGCAAAAGAAAAAGGGAGATGGGAGGCAGAATAGCTTGACTATTCAGTCCAAACTTGACAATCACTTTGTGCACAAAGCAATACACTATAACCAGACTGTCAATCACAATTTTACAGTGAGGAATAAAGACTCCCACCTTCTTAGGATGAATCATATAATCATTGGCAGAGTGAAAAGTCATCACAGTTGCTAAGCCCAGGAATCATAGAAGTTACTCCAGCAATGATGCTGCCATGGTGCGGGCCCAATTCCCTGGGTTTGAGCCTCAGCTCTGTGCAACATCAGCCATTTCACCACTCTGTCTCCATCTCAGTTTTTTCGTTGGGAAAAGAGGCCTAATAATAGAGGCTATTTCATGGAATTGTTATGAGTACAATTTAAGTGCTGTGGGCAGGTGCAAGTCAGTGCGTGTATAGCTTTGGTCCTCCCAAGTCTGTTTCTGGAGTGGGATGGCGTGGCCCTTTGATCATGGAAATGGTACTTCAGAAGTTTGGGTTTGTGAAGGGATAGTAATGAAGTGAGTCTCCTTGCCCCCTCTGATTCAGAACTGTGTGGGCCCAAGTAGGCCAGAGTTGCTGAAGTCTAACCAACTCAACAATGTTCCAGGCTGAGTTCGGAGGCCACAGAACCAATTATCTTGGCAATTATCTTATAAGAAAATGTTGTGTTGTCTTGCTGTATTCTCTACACACAGATTTCCTTTGGGTCAGAGTGTCTCATAGAGTTCAGAGTGGAGTATTTCTTAGTATTTCATTCTTCTGAATTTTAATATAAAACCAAGTAGGCTTCAGTTGTAAGAATAAGCATTATTTTTTTAAGTCCCAATTTTTAGAATGGGGCTTTATTTTCTTTTTTAGGGGTCCTGTGTTGAAACAGGAAAGGCATTAACATCAGTAGAATCATATACTAAAGTTTCATGCATATTCCAGTTCTCCATACAGTCCTCACAAAAGCCAGTTTTTCTTTATTCCAATAGGACTCTTTTCCTGTGTGAATGCTACAGGATTCTGCATTTTATTGAGGCGTTAGCTAAGCTGGCTATCCCAATGAATGGAGACACTTAGAATTTTGCCATATACCTAAATGTCTCAGAATCTACCTCCTCACAAAAACATATTCCGTTTAGCATTTGCCAAGAACATTAACTTAATCACTAAAAGCTTAGTGTTTCCTCAGTCCGTATGTCTACCTTCCATTATTCATTATGTATATTTTGTACTATTTATTCTATTTGGATTCTAATATGTATTTTCATGCATCTCACCTGTCTCCTCCATTAACTATAAGCCCTTCTGATGCTGAACCTTGTTAACTCCACAGCAAGTTTTGCTTTGTAATATATTGCTTCATTTATTTCACAAATATTTATTCAGCACCCAGGATGGCAAGGTATTATGGGGATAAAAATGTGGAGAAGGCAATATATTCTTTCCCCCAAAGTCATAGGTTCGATTTCCATAGAATAAAGCATGAGACGGAGGATTTAATAGTGTTATAAGGCAACTATTTTCCTGAAACTATAAAACTGCTTTATAATTCTAAAGTAGCAACTATTTCACTTCAAACTCCAATGGCATTTCTCTCTCTCTCTTTCCACAGGATAGTGGCCAAAGCCTCCAAGAACCTCATGTCCACGCAAAGCTTAGGGATTGTATTTGGACCCACCCTTCTGAGAGCTGAAAATGAAAGCGGGAACATGGCAGTGCACATGGTGTACCAAAACCAGATAGCTGAGCTCATACTGAGCGAGTACAACAGCATCTTCGGCTCAGAGGAAGACTGACAGACAAGACAAGTTACTGAAGATGTTCACATCTGTCTTGATGCCTAATATTTTTACTTTTCTGTAAACATATTTCTGAAATATTTTTTTCCTTTCAAGTGACAGATGCCTCATTTTGTGAAAACTTAATCATGGTTTTGTGTTTAAGTTCCAAACATTTGAATAAAATAATTGACAATATTTGCCTATATGTGTTCTACATTTACCCCTTCAATGCTGCTCCTCCCAGCAGTACAGGGACACATGAGGTGTGCATCGCACTATTAAATAACTATACAGAGTACAGCACACATCTAGGAAACAGCTTCAGCGCTGCTCCTAGGCCTCAGATGGGTTGCTGTGCAGGTGTGTGAGTGAGTGTGAGTGTAGTTAAAGGCGTGGGTTCGGCCGGCGCTGCGTTTCACTAGGCTAATCCTCTGCCTGCAGTGCCGGCACCCCAGGTTCTAGTCCCGGTTGGGGTGCCAGATTCTGTCCTGGTTGCTCCTCTTCCATTCCAGTTCTCTGCTGTGGCCCGGGAAGGCAGTGGAGGATGGTCCAGGTGCGTGGGCCCTGCACCCGCATGGGAGACCAGGAGGGAGCACCTGGTTCCTGGCTTTGGATGGGCGCAGCGCCGGCCTTAGCAGCCATTTGGGGGGCAAACCAACAGAAAAGGAAGACCTTTCTCTCTGTCTCTCTCTCTCTCACTAACTCTGCCTGTCAAAATAATAATAATAATAATAATAATAATAATAAAGGGCGTGGGTTCACATACATGTGCCTTAGCACAACCCGTGCTGCTTCAGGTTTGTCCCCATATTCCTGGTCTATGCAGGTGGCAGCAAAAGAGGTAGGAAACAGAAGCTAATAATTTTAATACAGAATGAAGATCAGGTTCTCAACCAAAACAGATATATTTCCTATCTCAAGAATGTTTGGCTAGTGGCTTTTCTCCCAGTCTTGGCTGGAATCAGCTTTAAGCCACATCCATCAGATTGTTCCCACAAGGGTCCAGAGACCCTCCCCCCATTTCCTCTCCTCTATGAAACCCTCTCATTACCTGGTTAATGCTACTCTTAGAATCATTGGTTACTATTCTCACCCTGTCTTTTATACTACAGTGTCTGTTTAAGTGTTTACAGCAGGTAATAATGGAACAAACGAAGGCCTTCAGCAACCAGGTGGTCAACCAAATGCTGCTGCAGGGATATAGGTGACTCCCCACCCAGGAGATAACAACTTAGCCCCAGGCAGCAGGAAGCAGCTGTAGAAGACAGACCATCACCCCTTCTCCCCTCCTGGACTTTTGGGCTGATGTAATCCCATACAATGCCTGCTTTCTAAAAAACAAAAGGGCAAAATGTTAGAAAAATGGCACAGTTTTATCTATGACGCGATCTACACCCTGATTTACATCCTATGCCTTGGCTCCTTCCTGCCATTGCTGCAAGCCAGGTGGCCACATGGCCCAACCACTGTTGTCAAGCTCCAGCCCCATCCTAATGGGATTCGCTGCTCCTGCTTCCCTGCCCGCTATCCAGCAGTTTTAAAAGGGCCTGTGCCTGAACACGTGGGTCTCTTGGCTCTCCTCTCCCCATCTCATCTCTTCTCTCTTCTCTCCTCGCTAGCTCCTCTCCTCTTTGTCTCTCTCTCTCTTATACTCTCCTTCTCTCTCTTTTCCTTCTTCACCCCTTCCCTCCAGCCTGATAGGTTTCCCCAATAAACCCTCTCCCTTGAAAAAAAAAAAAAAAAAAGAATGTTTGGCTATATATAAACAGAGTCCAGCTATTCTTGATGCTACATGATGAAATTTATAAATACAGCATTTGAATGGTTGTTTTTCTGAGGCAAAATGACAGTTCAAAGCACTTACCACTGGGTTTTTTTGTAAATACTATTTGTGGCCCCAGAAACATATCCCATAAACATACTCTCTTCTTTAAAGACAAATTTTATTTTAAACATTTATTTATTTGTTTGTTTGAAAGACACAGTTACAGAGAAAGAGAATGAGAGACAGAGAGAGATCTTCCATCTGCTGGTTCACTCCCAAAATGGCTGCAAAGGCCAGAGCTGAGCTGATCTGAAGCTGGGAGCTAGGAACTTCTTCTGGGTCTCCCACATGGGTGCAGCGGCCCAAGCACTTGGGCCATCCTCTGTTGCACTCCCAGGCATATTAACAGGGAGCTAGATGGGAAATGGAGCAGCCAGGACTCAAACCAGAGCCCATATGGGATGCTGGCACTGCAGGCCGCAGCTTTAACCAGCTGAACCATGGAGCTGGGTCTCAAGTCCTAACTTTTTAACATTTTCGTTTACTGATATTACAGAGATATTGAGAGAGAGGGTGAGAGAACTCCGGTTCACTCCCAAAATGCCTGCAAATGTCAGGACTGGACTGGGGCTGAAACCGGGAGCTTAACACAGATCCTTGGATGTGAGACATGGGCATCTTGACAGCTAGGTTAAATGCCCACCCTAACATAATCTCGTACTAACTGGGAATAAAACTAGTGTCCTATGTTTTGATTTTTATATTACACAAGAATTGCATGGCTGCTCATTTTTAATGCTAGCATCCATTTTGAATCTTCATCAAAGTGTATAATCTTCCTTTTCCCCGGCTATGTCGTTTATACAGAATTTTTATGGTGCTTCTGCGGATGCTTTTTATTGGTGAGTTACATTAAATCCATGTAGAAGGAACTTCTTAAAAAGGCTTTTTTTTTTTTCATATGCCCTAAGGATTACTTGAGTAGACTTGGATTGCTTCATCCATTGGATGGTTAGTTTCAGTTGTCATGGATAAACAAAAGGGTAACTGTCCAGAATATATCAAACATTGTTTTATTTTGAAAAGTATGTTCCAGCTGAACACAGCTCATACCCGGTCTTGTGAACGTATTCTGCTGATAAAAATGTAGACTTCTGTTTGACAGCTTTTTAATCAAATTCAAATGGAATAAATAAAACTAATCCAGTGCGATAAAGAATAAGTCTAGTTATCGATTTTTTCATAAAATGAAAAATAAAGCATGTAAATAAAACGCATGAAGCATGGATCCAAGAACAAACACTTAAAGCCATAATGGGCTCAACAGCACAGGCGCTGTGCGTAGATGGGGTGTACAGGAGATGGAAGGGTCTACTTGAGAAACACCCAGACGTGCACACAGCTCTGACATCCACAGAGCTGCCTGCAGGAGGAGAGGGATCCTGTGTCCCTCTTGAATGTCTTCATTTCAGCAGTGGCACCAACAAATGGGCTTGTGGCCAAGAACAGAGAAGCAACCACAATAAATGCTTCAGTGTGGTTTCATCGAGTGGGATATATACACACACCACAAAGCCAAGAAAAGTCACAGGAGACAGAACCCCATGATCAAAAGTTACCAGTAACGGTGAGCTAACAGTCCTAGCTTTAAGCTATTCTTATATGTAAAATTGTAATTACGCCTTTCAGAAAAACATAGTGACATGAAACAAGAGTTTCTGGCATTCTATTTCAAGTCCTCCTCATTTCCATGACATTCTCAATTAGGTCTTCCCCCAAGATTTTAATTACTTCTCTTTTTGAAGGGATGAAGAGTAGATTTAGTAGATCTAGCATGCAAATCTTATCCCTTCACACGTCCATCTTTAAAGTTATTCTGGAAGCATGAGCCAGAGAGAAACAAGCCTGAATGCCAAAGAGAAGTGGCACTACCTGCTTTGAGCAGGGACTCACAGCCCCTTGTCTGTACTGCTTTCCAGATTTATAATCTTCAAAAGCACCAGCTTCTTGATTTCCAATCTGATGGGATTTAGCCTGATTCAAACCCCAGCTGTGGCCTGTCCCTGCCTGCTAAGGGCATTTAATCAGAGAATGTGTTTCCTCTCTGGGGAAAGGCCATTGTAAGGTGCTGAGCCAAAGTGCCCATCACTTGCACACACTCAACACATAAGGAGCGTTACGCCAAAAGGGCGTTAGATTATATAACATCTCAAAGACAGCAATGACAGTCATATGACAGTTCCAAGTTTTAAAGCTGAAATTGTTAAGTATGCTAGGTTGACTCACTGAAAGGTTAGATTTTATAAACTGATCTATATTCTCCATCCAGAAGACATGAAAAGCCAGTGAGCATTTCTTAATCACCTAGACCAAGCCTGACTCTATTCTGGGCACTAGTGATATGATTCCTCCCTCTGTTATTTCACAGTCCAGGGAGAGACAATCAGCCGACAATTCATTACAGTGTGGTACAAGATCAAAAGCCTTAACAATTTTGGTAACCTTATAACTCCAGGGCTGATTATCTATACTCAGAGATATATTTTTTAATGAACAGATGAGCAGATACTCCTATAGCGATGTTAACAAAGTTCAGAGGTTGATAAGGGACCAAATAACAAATTGTGCCAGAAGGGATCAGATGAGGCTTCGCTGCAAGGTAACCTTGAATGTCATCTTGAGCAGTGGATAAAATTTGCCAAACAAAGGAAAAAGGCAGAAGATGGACCAGAAAGTCAGTTGGGCATGTGCAGAGTTGTGAAAGATCAGACATCTCCAAGGGAAAGTGAGACGTTCGGTTAATAGAACGCACCTGGCGATTTAGGAATATGGACTGGAAGGATGTTGGGGTCTAAGAAAGGCCATGATCACATATTTCGCATTTCTCCTCTAGATAACAGGGATCCAGGGGATGTAGGGAAATAAAAAAAAAGCCATAGAAAAACCTGCTTCTTAGGAAAAGAATCCCTAAATTCACCAGAAGTAACAGATACTTTGAGAAGACTCATGTTTTCCGAAGTGTGTGTTTCGATGTCTGTGTGTGAGAGAGAGTAATTTTTAACATTTTTTAAGAATAAAATTATATCCTTCAGGGTATTTCTAGTTCCTCTGAATCATTTTAGCCTGGCGTTACCTCCCCAAGATGGAAGAAAGAGATTGATTGATCTTTCTCACTGACACAAAAAGTTTCTTGGCGACGGACAAAATGCATTTCATCTTATACATTGCGAGTCTAACTTTATTTAGCATGTGCCATATGATGGGATCACCATGCCACAGCTAGTAGTTGAAAGCCATATGATGATTTCCCATATCCAATTAGAAAACAAAGGATCCAATTAAGAAAAATTAGAAAAGCTGTTAAAAGGAAGCAATCACTTGCCAATAGTGCTGTCCTTATAGTTTAACACAGCTAGAAATTGACCTGTTCTTCTCTTTTCCACATTTATTTTTGTGAATTATAAGTTAATCACCCTGTCAATTCCTAATTAAAAGGCCCTGTAAAGATTTTCATCCAAAAGGACTGTCACTAAGAGTTCTGGGTCAAATTGCTCCGTTGTCAAAAATGAGAAATAAGACCAAAATAGTTTTAACTCCCTCCGAGAAAATTCAACTCTTCACACAAGGACTTTCTTCAAATGTAATAGTCATATTTTATTTCTCCAATGAAAATGTTTTTTCTTGCATTAGAATATATATGAATCCTTTTATTTATTTCTTTAAACCAAGGGTTACAAACGTAGATGCTTAGTGGAGCCAGGTGCCTGACATACATGAGTAAGGAGGAGCAGGCAGCAGGCATTATGAAGGGGTGATTGCTGAAGAACCTCCAGCAATGCCTGGCCAAAACACACTGCTTCTACTCTTCTGGAGTGACATTGCTGATGTGGGAATGTGGGCACAATATTGCCAAAGTTTCAGATCCTTCTTAAAACACCAAAAAATCAGGATGTGAAATCTGTCTTTTCAGGGCACCAAATAAAGCGCATCTGATAAGACTCAGCCCAAGGAATTCTATTTTTGTGCCATCAGTGTTAAAGCTTCTGATATTGTACAGCTTGCACCACAGAAAATGGTTATGCACAGAGCAAACTGTAGAGCTAAGTGCATGGGCCAGAGCATTGTGAAAGAGTGGGAAATGAGCATAGTACTTAGGAGAAATCACTGCTTGGATCCTGGGAAAGTTATTTATTGCATCTAGTTCTTGAGTTTCTGATCTATCAAATAGAATATACTTGTCTTACCTTGCCTCTCAGGACAGTCTAATAGAATTAAGTGAAAGAATTTTAAATAATACAACATGAAATTATAACTTGTCCCCAAAAGATATAAGTGAGGATCTCCAGCTTGTTGATTAGCAATAACTTTATAATCTAAAAACAATAACAAGGAAGGTTGAGACTAGAGTCTGAAAAAGCCTTGAGTGCCACACCAAGATGTGTTATCATATTTCTCTGATCAATTTTGAGGCACTGCAGATTTTTTTTCCTCAAGGAAGTCACTTGTAAAGATGCTTGTAGCAACATCATGGAGTGATGTTGGAAGCAGTGAGAAATTAAAGGTACCATTGCCAGGCAGAAGAGTGTTGCCTTAGAGCTGTGGAAGCAGGTCTGAACTCAGCAGAGCAGAGAAACGGATATAATGGACATTGTACCTCTAGACTTCTTGAAGACTTTACCCACTACCTCTTAATTAAGACTGCTAAGTGCAAAGCAGTCTTTGTTGTAATGCAGAACTTCCATTTCCTGTTTACTTGGTGTGTGGGGATTGGGGTTAAACCTGGTATCCTGATGATGATCTCACATTTGACACCAACCATCCTAACATATTTTGGCCTACTTTTATGCCCAATTTGGATGAATGTGAATGCTGCTGAAATGCTTCCAAGATGATCATAGGGTCCTTTATAAGATATCCAGAGTTGACCTATCTCTTTTTATGATACTCAATATTGCTTCTCTGGCTACCCAGAGGACCACGACGAAAAATTAGTTCTGGAAATTCTAATTTTAGTGAGCTAACAGTTATGGAGTTCCTGACATGCCTGGAGCTATGCTTTGTATTTTTACATATTATTTCTCTTCACAACTATATGGAAAGAGGTACAATTATTCTCCCTATTTTATACTTGGAGAAACTGAGAGGAAGAAATAGCAAGATTAACAAGTGCATGAAATCAGTAAGCAATACTGACCTCATGGCCACTACTTGAAAATCTAAATAACATGACCCCCTCCCAGAGATCCCTATTTATCCCTCTATCAAACATCCACTGAGTTAAGAGAGGACCTGAAAAAATGGATGCACATGAACATCCCAAATCTTTACACTCCACATTTGAGTACCTGGTTGTTCTACAAGACAGCTAATGAAAGTCACCCTTTAGGAACATTAGGTGATTTCCTGAAAGAAATGAAGATACCATTATTGTGAATAAGTGGTTAAATCTCACTCATGCTTTTGCTGTTATAGCTAAATGTTCATGTAGCACTTTGGTTGCCTACATGTTTCACAGACACTGTACTGACCATTTATTGCATTATGGAAAAGGTAGAATGGGAGCCTGGTTTGTCACATCTTGAAAAGTACCTGTTGGGGTAGCTTCAACTCCGTGTTACAGCATATTATCCTGTGTGGGATCCTATTTGTCAGTGTCCTGTTTTCATCCATCATATCATACTGCCTAATATTGTGCTGAAATTAAACCTGGCTCTTTAGGAGTCTTGTGCAGGATGAAAAAATGGTTCCCCAGCAGTCTTCCTCTTAAATATAATTGAAAAAGAGGCAGGCATCAAGACACGCTGTGTTTCATGCTGCCAGAGAGTGATCCTGAATCATTCAAATGATGAGAATACAGTGAACATCTTGCACAAAAAGATGGCAATTTTCTGTAGTAGTGTTGTAAGATGAAAATGTCTATCTGTCTTGGTGTGAGACCTGGGACAAGGATTCACACACACACATACACACACACACACCCCTTATAGACTTATCCAGCTGATTTTTGCTTCATATGTTTGAAGTGAGGCATGCACAAAATTCTCAAGCAATCAGCTGGATTCTGTAGAACACTCCTGCACTTAGGAGAGTGCAAAGAAAGCAGTGGAGTAGAGTGGAAACACCAAGCCCATATCTGGTGCTCAGTACACACTTGTTGGGTAAGTGAACCGAGGCAAACACACAGAACATATGCAAACCTAAACATGAGTAAGATCCACCATCGGATTTCCTATCAGCAAGTTAAATGTGGTATCTTGTAGGCAGCCAAATCACTGGTATTTGTGTTGACTCCTAGCCCCCCATAAAAGAAGACCCATCAAAGAAGACCCTTCGTCTACCTCTCTCAAAGTCTCAGTGTCCAAGAAATACATCTATAGATCAGCAGCAGCGGCAGCAAAGACAGTGAGATTCGCCAACTCAAGTCAAGCACACTTGACAGCAACTCTCATGTCCTTCTGCAGAAATGGGAGGATCCAGGCTTCTGTGCCACTAGCAGCGTCTTCTACGCCCCTTCATTATACTTTCAAATGCGTGGTTTGTGTGTTAGATAAATGTTATGGAGCACAGGCTTTCTGACCAATGTACGAAAAATCTCAAAAGGCCAGAAATCTGGAAAATATAAGGCATTGGCCTGAAAATCCTCACTTTCCTCTGGCACCATGGAAGCTGACAAGTTTACTTGACACACAAACACACACTCACATTTTTAAGAGCAGGAATGCAGCCATTGCACGAACCATTCTCACCTCACCAGCAAAATGTGTTCTAATTCCATATTGTGCAGCATACTTGAAGATGTGTGGATTTTTCCACATCATTTGGTGACATTTTACACAGTTTAATTTCTGCTGTTTTTTTGCTAGACTCTACCTTTTTTCCCTCCAAACATTTCACCAATGGGATTTCCTGTATCATTTGACACTGGGCTCCTAGCCCTTCCTACCCTCTCACACATTTGCATTTCTGCTGCACAACTTTCTGTGATGTGTCGGTCTGAGAAACTTGAGCCTCCTTGCTTGAAAAGAAGGGGACAGAGATGTTCAGCTGCCAGGGCAGAAGCAGAGTTGGTGGGGTAGGGGTCAGCCCATGGGAGTTGTGAAGGGGAGGCTCACAGCCACAAGGAGAACTCAACGTGGAAGGCACTGGGGAATCATTGTCCCGCTCAGGATGTCCGTTCCTTCACTCTTCTCACAAGTCCAGGTGAAAGGAAGCTTTTAAGTTGGAGGGGGTGAAAAATACAATTGAAATCAAAATTGGTTTGAGCTCACTCTTTTTCTAGCTATCAGTTCTGAGGTCACAGTCACCCAAACTGGAAACTTAAAAATGACTTCAAAAAGGCAAACGCTAACTAGATTTCACACTGGATTTCATTTTACTTGGCATTACAGAAAGAATGCAGGTATTAAATAGACTGTTTCCTGTATACAATAAGGTTAATTAGTAGTGAGGGATGGAAAATCAGTGTAGACATAACTCTTTTCGACAGGTATCAAAAATAATCCCCTGATCCCTACAGACCCCAGCTGCATTGAAAGAGGAGCAATATAAAAGATTCTTTAAGCACAAAATTTTCAAACATTCTCCAGGTGTCCACTGCACCAGTTAAATAGGCCCAAAGCCCCTGTGCACAGGCTGGCTCCCGTGCCATTCCCTTACTCTCAGTTAAAGGCACAGCTACTCACAATGAATTTTGAGGTGCAGCGTAAAGGCCGTCCATACAAACGGCTGGGATTGCAAGGGAGACAGAACAAAAAGAATATATTGCGGTTTGAATGGGACTTCCCTAAGCTCCTTATCAATAAGGTTAATAAGGGTCTATGCAATTTACTGATCACTGTGATGCAACCACCCTCCTCACACTCCAAATCTCCACATTGGCGCTTTTAATATTCTTCATAGCCAATCACATAAAAGCGCCTTTGCCCCCACCCCAGAGACGAAACTCTAGTTCACGATCCTGCCCTCCATAAAATCTCTGGTTCGTTATTACACTTCTACCTGCCCTAGTTAAGCAGATTAATGGTTATTCCCTAGAATTGGATCTATGAGGTTCTTTGTAATCGAAGCTGGAGTACGCAGATATTACTAAAAAACGTATTTCTGAAAAACGCATTCCTTTTTTCTCCAGTTTAATTTGTTATCCTCAATCGTATGCATGATATAAAAAAATCCAAACTTCTATCTCTTCTATAAAATACATGTCATATCAAAAAGGTGACAAGAGGGGGGAAAAGTAATTAGTGAGTTCACAGAGTTCAGTAGAAAAGTTAAAATGGAGTAACACATTACTTTTTATGTTAAGATTTCACAAGACAAATCTTGCCTGTGTTTTAATTGCATGTGACCCTGGCAGTCCTACTCTGAAATGAAGTGCCGTAAAATTAAAGATGACAGACGCTCAAAACAAGTCTTGTGATCTTGATTAAACTACAAAGACCACACTCTCTCTCTGCTGCAACTCAGATATCATGGGCTGTTTTATTTGGGGAATTGCTTCATTAAGGCCTTCTTTGACTAGACATGTTTATTATTTAAAAAAAAAGTATTGAATATGGTGATATGTGGCAAAGCTAAATAATTCCCAAAAAGCAAATTTTAAATGAAGAGTGTTTAAATAACCCAAAGACCTGATACTTTTAAAATTGCTCACAGTTTTATATATATATATATATAATTTATAAATATTACATATATAAAAAAAACTCACACAGGTGTATGTGGGCATATGTGTAAATATCCACCTTTGAAACAGATAGTAACTATTCTGACACAGAAATCTCTGCTACAGCCTCAGAAGCAGAGTATTGAATCTGTCTGATCTCCTCACAGCCATGTAAAGTCTCCCAGGCCGACAAGAACACACAGAACTTTACGTTATCCTGTAAAGATGTCTTCTGAGAAACACTAGTTGGAATTGTACAGTTTCCAGGCATAGTCTAGGAAGAAAACTAAATATGATTCACACCCGAATTTTCAACCTTGTTTCTTACCATAGTGTACTTAAGACATAGAATAGATGCGTCCACTCCCATTTCTCCCTTGTTAAAGAAGGGGGTTGAGAGGCAAGTTCTTGACTGAGCACCCTGCCTCCTCAGTGTGTCCCGCAGCTAGCTAGAGCACCTTGCTGAGGTCTCAAGTGTTCTAGGTTGAGTCTTCATCCTTCACATAAGTAGCTCAGATTCTTCATCTCTAAGATCCCCTGTGCTCCAAGTTTCTATGATTCTACTCTTTTGTGCCACTTTAAAAACGCTTTTTTCCTGTGATTATAGAGGACATTGAAATTATGCCTTTGCAAAACTTAAAGAAAAAAAAAAGAACAGAAGAAAGGAAGGGGATTGAGGGAGAGATATGGGAAGGGAAGGATGTATGGTTATCTTTTAGAACTGTACTTATAAAATGCATGAAACATGTTCTCTTTAAACCAATGCTATTTCCTTCCTTCCTTCCTTCCTTCTTTTCTTTTCTTTTCTTTTCTTTTCTTTTCTTTTCTTTCTTTTTCTGCCAGGCAGAGTTAGACAGTGAGAGAGAAACAGAGAGAGAGTTATAGACAGTGAGAGGGAGACAGAGAGAAAGGTCTTCCTTGCATTGGTTCACCCCCCAAATGGCCACTACTGCCGACGCTGCACCGATCCGAAGCCAGGAGCCAGGTGCTTCCTCGTAGTCTCCCATGTGGGTGCAGGGCCCAAGCACTTGGGCTATCCTCCATTGCCCTCTCAGGCCACGGCAGAGAGCTGGACTGGAAGAGGAGCAACCAACCGGGACAGAATCCAGCACCCCAACCGGGACTAGAACCCGGGGTGCCAGTGCCGCAGGCAGAGGATTAGCCTAGTGAGCCACGGCGCCAGCCAAACCAATGCTATTTTCAATTCATATATTTTATGAACACGAGGACACAATATTTGTAATATCTGCTGACTTTATGAGTGTTAGTATTCAACAAAGATATATGGGGTCAACCAAGAATCAAACCTGGAAAATCTGGTTTTCATAACTCATTTTCATAGAGTATTTATAATTCCAGGAAAATATCCACATATCTATCTCAATTTCTTCAAGTTTAAAACATAAATGGCAATTTGTGCTTGATCCAAAAAAGTGCTAATGTGAGAATAACACACAAGAAAATTTATTAACAATTTTTGAGGGGCTGATCATGACATAGTAGGTGAAGCTGCCTCCTGCAGCTAATGTGCCTTGGAAAGCAGCTGAGGATGGCCCAAGTGCTTGGGCCCCTGCACCCACATGGGAGGCCTGGAAGAAGCTCTTAACTCCTAGCTTCAGCCTGGCCTAGTCCCAGCTATTGTGATCATTAGGGAGTGAACCAGCAGATGGAAGACTTCTCTCTCTCTCTCTCTCTCTCTCTCTCTCTCTGCGTCTCTGTCTCTTTCTGTAACCCTGCCTTCCCAAATAAAATAATCAATAATTTTTATAAAAAAGTACACAGTGTAGTTGTCTTATTAAAAATTGTTTTCTGAAAAATTGAAAGCATAATGCATTTTTAATCAATATTATTTTATTAGTTATCCTATCAATGGCTTTTAGTATATACAAAAGACTTTTGCAAGTACAAACCAATTGGTCCTTTAACTCATAGCACTGTGTCTTTAAAACATTTATAGACTTTCCTTTAAAATGAAATGTTTATGTCTGTATATTCTCCCAACACTGTGTCAAAAGTCTTCAGGTGAGAGACGTGTCATGTCTGTCTTATGAGAGATTTCATTTGCCAGAAATTCTCAGGATTATGTTCAGAAAAAAGAGTGTATTAGAACCTATTTGCACCTAATATTGAGATATTATGTTACACCATAAAAGTAGAATTCACTTCTACTTTTTGTCTCTCAATCTCTCTACCTTTGAGTTTCTATCTATCTATCTATCTATCTCTATCACCTATACCTCTATATTTTTTCTATTTCTGTGGCTGCCCCTCTGTCTCTCTGTCTCTCTACCATGTTCCCTCTTTTCACATCCAGAGCAGGAAACTTATCCTAGGATTTATGGTTCCCTGGACCCCAGGGCTTATGCAAATGCATGAATTATCAGAACTTTCATGTTACATGATTTGTGCATTTTTTTAGAGTGAGACTGGAGTTCTCCTCACATTCTCAAAGAGATCTGTGATTAAGAATTACTCTTCTGGATTCATTTTCCTACTTATCAACACTATCACCTTATGACTGAGTCAAACTTCTGATGGGTCACTGTCAACCAAATTCCAAGTTCTTCCAAGCCCTAAGGAGGTTCTGTGGCTTTCTGTCCCACTGCCTGATAATACAGGCTAATACAAAAAGTTAAAGTACATTGAACAAAATCAACTAGTACAAATGAAAACATGATGATTCAATCCTTAATAAACTCTTATTTAAACCTAATAAAAGTAGTAGATAGGAATGCCCTTGAAATTTAGATGCTTGGCTTGTTGCTCAACAGAGGATACTTAGTATTTTAAGGATAAATCCAATAGTAACACTAATGGTCCTTCTCACAATGCCCACATGCAAACTGTGCCAAACACAAGTCCTGTGTCTGCATGGTACTTCTGTGCCATTAACTGCCACAAATCAAAGGGAATGTCATTGCTTTTAATAGGATTACATAGAGCCCAGTAACAAGCAGGAAGGCTAGCTTTAGACCGAGTAACTGTCCAGTAATTTGGATGTTTAACTAAACGATTGGCTGCCAAATTGACAGGTCATCCACACTGAACTAACCACTATTCCATGAATTTTCATGACTAGGATCACAATGGTTCATTTGCATGTGTGAAATTCTGCTGTGAAGCTGGCTTTTGAACTGGCTAGCGCAGCCAAAGATGTGTTTCACAGTGCCATGCATTAGTGTCCCAGGAATACCATCACACGAGGTAGCATAGATCTTCCCAGCCCCTCCCATGTGAACGTGATCTACACCCAGGAGGGCCAATCAACTCCATTGTTGAGGAAAATATAAAGAATATAGGAGCAAATTGGAACATTATAAAACTAAGATAAGCAATGAGCATTTGGGTTAGAAGAGAGTTTTAAGTCTTTAGATGCCAATAAAAGTTTTGGATTTGCTTGGGAGTGTTGCTAAGGGTAGCTTTCTTACACAGAGACTGTTCAGTGATTATTGAGGCATCACTGTCATCACTATCAACAAACAGCTGTTAACCACCACTTATGAATGAAGGAAATACAGACGTGAGGACAAAACACAAGCCCCATTAGATAGAGGCTTTTAAGAGCTTTGTGATGTAGCCATAGGTGAGGAGACTTCAGGCAGAGCATAAAAATCATAATAACATTTATTACCAACTTACCAAGCACCAGTTATCTTGCTACAATACTTCAGTGTAACTAATATGTCAAAGATGGGAAAATGTGAACTTAGAAAGGTTATGTCATTGCTCAGTGGAGCAGAGTTAGGAAGTGGCTTTAGAATCAGGCAGATTCTAAAGTTAAGACAGTTAAGACAGATAGTCTTAACTTCTCTGTATCTAAAAGATAAAAAGTGTTAAGAATATTACCCCAAGTACATTTACTGCAACATCATTTGTAATAGAAAAGCTACATGAATATCTAGTAATAGAAAATTGAATAATTAGGCAAGTGAAGGTTTATATGATGAAATATTATGCAGGCACTTAAAATCAGTTGTGTATGAATATCATTGACAAGAGAAATTTGCTAAGAGTTAAACTGTTTACAAAACCATAGGAACAATAAGAAACCATTATTGTTTAGACACTATAACATATATATGCACGCACAATAAAAAAAAAAGCAGTTTTTCTGGGTTGTAATATTATCACTAATTAATTTTCTCTTATTGTTCCTGGCACATTCCCAAGTTTTGCTTTTAGCATTTGTTACTTTCATAATTAGAAAAAAACTCAAGTACACTTTTAAAAATATGTAAGTGGTGATGTAAGACTGTGTATGGTAATTAAAACAGACAAGAAGTTCTATAAAATTTCAAATAAGATCATGGGAGAGAAGGTCCTGAAGTAGGGAGGAGAGGCTCCAGAATGTCAAGGAGGTGTTGAAGAAAGAAAGGAAAGAAAGCATCAGGGCAGGGTTGTGACACAGCAAAGGCCCAGAGCAGGAACTGAAGAGATGCATTTGGGGAATAACATGACCAGTTTGGCTATGATGCATTTGGGGAGTAACATGACCAGTTTGGCTATATTCCCACTGGAGAAGTCAGACCATTGCCTGCATCTTCATGATCATCTATTAACAGGTGGAACTAAGAAGAGCAAAGATGCCCTTAGTGTGAGAAAATGTCTTGAACTCAAAAGCATTGAACACCAAACATGTCTTTGGCTTAGACTTACAGTTCACAAGCCAGCTTCACAGTGGAATTTCACACATGAGGAGACAGGTAAGGGCCAAATTTTGGAAGGCCTTAAATGCCAAATAAGAAAATTGGACTTTGTTGTGGGCTATGGGGATCTCTGCAGTTTTTAGCAGAGAAGTAGTGAGAGGAAAAACATTTTAGTAAAATTAATCTGTCAGTACCAGGTAGGTGGGTTGAAAACGAGATGACTACACTTCTCTTTTAGTAGCTTTATGTTGACCAAAAGTGTTCGATTTTTTTCTTTGTAGATCTTATCTTCCTCAAGTGGGAATATGAACTCCTTAAGACGAAAAACCATATCTGGGTTGTTGTTGTTGTTGTTTTTTTTTTTTTTTTTTTTTTTTTTTTTTTTTTTTTGTATTTCCAGCATTTCTGAGCAATAGAGAAAGCACTGAATTTTTGTTGAAGGAGCCAACTTTAGATTCAGAGTCTTTGATGTGACTCCCAGCTCCTTAAACGAGTGGCCTGGCCTCTCTAAGCCTCAATGTGCTCATCAGTAACATGGGGACAGTAATTTATCATGGGATTGTATGGGTACTATGTGAACTTATGAGATCCTGTCTACAAAGCCTCAGGAGGAAAGTGTATACCAATTGGCAACCATTGTTCTAATAATCACTGCCATGCTCCCCAAAATTATAAAGACAAATTTATTGGTGAAAGTGATGGTATTGATGCTTGGTTTTGACTCTCAAAGAGCAGAAGACAGGGAACCAAATGTAACTTAGTCCCTTATTCTGTGGGTGAGGTTGGGCTCTTGAAAGAGTCAAAGAGCAAAGACTGAGTCCACTACACCTAATACACAGAAAGCCCATCAGCACAGGTGCTCAGAAGCCAAAGTGAGTCTTAAGCTGGCTGACATGGGCTTGTTGAAATAATAAGTGGTATCAGGGCAAGAATTGGACCATCCACTCAGTCATGAAAATGAAAAATTATATCAGCCATTGGCTCTTCCAATTTAATTTCTTTTTTTTTTTTTATTTGACAGGTAGAGTTACAGACAATGAGAGAGAGAGAGACAGAGAGAAAGATCTTCCTTCCGTTGGTTCACTCCCTAAGTTGCCACAACAGCCGGAGCTGCACTGATCTGAAGCCAGGAGCCAGGTGCTTCCTCCTGGTCTCCCATGCAGGTGCAGGGGCCCCCAACACTTGGGCCATCCTCCACTGCCTTCCCGGGCCACAGCAGAGAGCTGGACTGGAAGAGGAGCAACTGGGATTAGAACTGGCACACATATGGGATGCCGGCACCACAGGCAGAGGATTAACCTAGTGCGACACGGCGCCAGCCCCCCAATTGAATTTCTACTAACCAGTACAATGCAACATAACCTTGCTTCACCTCCATATCTAGGGTCAAAATACTTTAAATCCTTGGAGAAATAGTACATTTTATGAAACACCAAAATATCTAGAACAACTCACTGTTCCAAAAGACAAAGACACCACCAAAGGCTAGCAGGATGAGGTCACGAGGACACCAGAGCCAGCCCGAAGGGATTCTCGCTGGTCTAAGGTGTGCCACCATGTGTGATGATTGCAACAGATTCAAAGATACCAAATGTATTTTTAAATCCAGGTAATAATGCTAACAAAGAAAGGAAAGAAAAATTTACCACTCACCCAAATAAAGAGCTCTAAGAAAACAACACAGGGGCAGACTCTGTGGCGCAGCAGGTTAATGCCCCAGCCTGCTGCGCTGGCATCACAAATGGGTGCTTATTCGAGACCTGGCTGCTCCACTTCTGATCCAGCTTCCTGTTAATGTTCCTGGGAAAGCAGTAGAAGATGGCCCAAGTCCTTGGGTCGCTGGAAAGAGCTCCTGGCTCCTGGCTTTGGATCAGCTCAGTTACAGCAGTTGCACCCATTTGGAGAATAACCAGCAGATGGAAGACCTGTCTCTCTCTGTAACTCTGACTTTCAAATAAATAAGTCTTTCAAAAAAAAAAGGGTAGAAAATAAAGAAAAGAAAAAAAAAGTACTCTGAAAAAAATTGATGTAATAAAGGAAATAAACCAAGCATTTATTCTGACTCTCTTACATGAATAGTATTTCAGGATAATCAAGTACCTGAGAAGGGAAAAATTTTTAGAGGTGAATTTCAGCTAAGTAATGTTAACAAAAATACTTTACACACACTGTACAGTAGAACAAGGTAATAAATCTGCAAGTCTTCATCATCTAACTTTAACAAGGATTAAAAATCTTCTAATCTTATTTTGTCTGACTGCAACATTTTTGATTGCATGTTTTGAAGTAAATCAGAGATGTCATCTCATTTTACCTATAAATATTTTTAAAGGTTATAGGAGACCTATGGTGTTACACATTATAATACCATGGCATCAGAAATTACACTGAAGCTAAAACTATATCAAATGGAAGTTAATTTTCATATATTCTCTCCCCTAACCATTCAATCAATGTATCCAATATGGGAAGAATACAAAAGACAATTCTATTTTCACTAGCAAGAAGGGGGAAAGGTACAGCATTTTACTACAGCTCTTTAAATGGCCTTTTTACCTAAGAAGTAATGGAAGCCACCAGATAGTATTCTAAGGGGCTGAAGTTAACTGGCCACAGTGCCTGTTAGCTTACTTGACAAAAAGTGGAGCTTTCTTCATAAGAAGATCTGGCTCTGAAAACGTTCCTGTCATCCCCATCATGAGGGGATTCTCAAGTGTATCTGTGAAGAAACGAAGAAGAGGGGTCACAAAGGAAACCCATTTAATCCCAGAAATCCTCCTTCATGGGATCCAATCTCCCTTTCCCCCTTAGATGAGTTATTGAAGACTTCCACAAAGAAATCCACTCTCCCAGGTGAGCCTAAAGTGACTTTTATAAAACTACCCTCTGTATTCATGAAATTGATTTTTTTTTAGCTTTTAAATTCTTCAGAATCCCAAGAAAGGCTATAAAGAAGTCTATGGCATTGCAGCTAATGTTATTATTACTCTTATTCGGGTCAGTATAAGTATAAATTCTGATGAATTCAGCAAAACTATCTCAGCTATAAATGGGAAGAGATATGATCTATGTATGCAAAATTTTGTTTTTCCATTAACTAAAGTTCATTTTTATGTTTCAGCTATTGTTTAATTTCCTCTCAATATCATGGCTACAACTTTTTCTTTTAATTTGACAGAGTTATAGACAGTGAGAGAAAGACAGAGAGAAAGGTCTTCCTTCTGTTGGCTCACACCCCTAATGGCCGCTATGGCCGGCGCTGTGCCGATCCGAAGCCAGGAGCCAGGTGCTTCTTCCTGGTCTCCCATGCAGGTGCAGGGGGCCAAGCACTTGGGCCATCCTCCACTGCCCTCCCGGACCACAGCAGAGAGCTGGACTGGAAGAGGGGCAGTCAGGACTAGAACCCGGCGCCCATATGGGATGCCGGCGCCGCAGGCAGAGGATTAACCAAGTGAGCCACGGCACTGGCACTACAACTTTTAAAAACTCTTATTTTGTTCTAAATTGTGGTCTTTATCTGCCTTCAATACAGAGACTTCTACTGCCCAATCAGCACTGAAAGACAAATACTATCTACATACTTCTGGAAAAAGCAATTTCACACAGTTCTCAGGATCCTGATCATACCCCACCTGATGGTATGAAGACCAGAATTACAGCACAGGAAGAGAGAAAAATGAAGCAACATAGCTTGCTTTAGATGCACAGAAAGATCCTTTCCCAAAGAAATATGTTCCCTATTTTAACAGCACGATGCTTGAAATTCAGAGTCACCTTCCGGGGGTGAGTGAGAAAGATCTTCTAAAATGAAAATGTATTACTTGTGTCGAATAATTCATTGGTCTTTTTCATTCATGAACACAGCAGCCCAGATGTCCCTTTGTGACCAAAGGCAATGAGGCCGACTCAGCTCAAAGGGAGTGTTGCTGCCTTGGGAGCTTCTGGAAGTGGTTCTGAGAAAGTGGTGCTCTAGCATCCCAGAGCAACATGAAGAAGCTCAAGGCTGGGGTGGATGAGCCGGGCAAGGAACAGGGCCCCACGTGGGGGATGGAGGGCCAGACTCGTGTCACTCACTCAACCAGCTTCTGCCAGAGACACAGTCAAGCTGCTTTGGGGAACATAGAAGTGAAGTCAATCCAGGGAATAAATCTTGACTACTTCACAAAACTCAGCCTCGGTTTACATTCAAGATTTTTTGAGTATGATTCTTTTTTTTTTTTTTTTTTTTTTTTTTTTTTTTTTGACAGGCAGAGTGGACAGTGAGAGAGAGAGACAGAGAGAAAGGTCTTCCTTTTGCCGTTGGTTCATCCTCCAATGGCCGCCGCAGCCGGCGCACCGCGCTGATCCAATGGCAGGAGCCAGGTGCTTCTCCTGGTCTCCCATGGGGTGCAGGGCCCAAGCACTTGGGCCATCCTCCACTGCCTTCCCAGGCCACAGCAGAGAGCTGGCCTGGAAGAGGGGCAACCGGGACAGAATCTGGAGCCCCGACCGGGACTAGAACCCGGTGTGCCGGCGCTGCAGGTGGAGGATTAGCCTAGTGAGCCGCGGCGCCGGCCTGAGTATGATTCTTAATATTACTCATTTGTTGCTTCATGCACTTCTTCTTTTTTTAAAAAAAAATTATTTATTTGTTTGAAAGGCAGAGTTACAAAGAAAGAGAGGGAGAGACAGAGAGAGAGAGATCCTCTGTTCACTGGTTCACTCCCGAAATGGCGTCAATGGCCAGAGCTGGGCTGACCCGAAGCTAGGAGCCAGGAACTTCTTCCAGATCTCCCACATGGGAGCAGGTGTGCAAGCACTTGAACCACCTGCTGCTTGTTCCCTGGTTCATTATCAGAGAGCTGGATTTGAAGTGGAGCAGCCAGGACTTAATCCACTGCCAGTGCCACAGACGGCAGCTTCACCCACTATACCACAGCACCGACCCTGCGTCATGCACTTCTGACTTGGCATTTGATATCTTATGTCAAATTCTTTTAAGACACACACACACATGTATATATGATATTATACATACACACACACACATGTAAATTTTGGCTACTTTTTACCTACCAAAATTTAGTTTGTAGCAGAGATGCTAGATGATACATAATATGATTATTAGTCTCCTAGAGTTGAAATCCAGCTTAGTCTAAATATATTTTCTCTGAAAAATAAAGACCATTGGCCAAATGTGTGAGTGAAAGGAAGACAGCTTTTAAATCCAAGCCAGGGGTGGGCATGTGGTGTGGTTAACACGCTGGTTAAGATGCCAGGTGGACACCCACATCTAATGTCTGAGTGCCTGGGTTTGAGTTCTGATTTTGCTCCCATCCATTTCTTGATAATGTACATCCTGGGAGGCATCAGGGGTCACTCAAATGCTTGGGTCCCTGCCACCCATGGGGGAGACCACTGAGTTCCCAGCTCTTGGCTTTGACCTTCCCCAGCCCCAACTGTTACATACATTTGGGGAATAAACCATGGATGGGAAATATATCTCTCACACAAAAATAAACTAAATTTTTAAACTTTTGGATATCAACAAGTAAATCTAAAGTAAAAAGCCTGAAGTAAAAATCTAGAAGCCAGAGTGTAGTTGATAAAGTTGGGTAAGGGAGGACCCACCAGCTTTACAGTCAAATCTACTTATCTTTTCTTGCCTCTGTTGTCTACCAGCTATGTGGCCTGGCAAAGACCTGTGGAAATCTCTGTCTTCTCACTTATAAAATAAGGATAATAATACCCACCTCAAACAGTTGCTGTGAGTTTAAATGCAAGAATGTACAGAGAGTCCTTAACACATTGCATGTCCTCAACAAATGACATTTGTTGCTTTTGTCATCCTTACTTTAAAGGGAAAAAATCCAAAGGGAAAGCAGAGAGATCCTGGAGTTGATGCACAGATGTTTTCCCTCCCATTTCCACATTCCGCTGCATTTCAGTCTGACCCGAAAACACAGATGCCAGCCAGAAGGAAGCCCACCCAAGAATCATGAAGTTAGATCCCAAGCTGGATTAGTTAACTTTGGATTTAAATATAAAGACATTCTATTATATGAATCAATTCCTTCAGATCCTCTCAGATGACAGGTATATAATAGACCTTAATGAAGTTATTTTTTAATGTTTAAAGTTCAGTACTTATAAAAAATAATAAAAATTCATCAACATACTCAACTGCAGAATCCTAGCACTTTGTCAGAAGTACTTCAGACTTTTAAATAGAAAAAAAAAAAAAAGACACTTCGCAGATAAAATTGAAGTCTCCTTTTTTCCTTCTCTGATTCTTATTCCCTCCACAGCCAAAAGTGGCTCCTATAATAAATAGGAAATCCTTCCTCCTTCAAATTCATACTGTATATTTTAAAATGTTTATTTTATTTTTATCCACTTGAAAGACAGAGATTGAGAACGAGAGAGAGAGAGAGAGAGAGAGAAAGAGAGAGAGAGAATCTTCCATCTCCTGGTTTACTCCCCAAATGCCCATAACAGCCCTGGCCTGATCCAGGCCAAAGCAAGGAGCCAGGAACTCCATCCTAGTCCCCAACATAGGGTGCCAGGGTCCAAGAACTTGGGCATCATCTGTCAACCCAGGACACATTGGCAGGAAGAAGCAAAGCAGCCAGGATGAACCAGCACTTCGCTATGGATTGCGGTGTCACAAGAAGCAGCTTAACACACTAGTTCCATGTTGCAGATTTTTACCACATAGGTTACACACATAAACAATATGTGTATCATGTAGTTTTACACTATTATACATGGATACTCTCTGTTTCACCCTGAGGTCCATGTTTTCACTTTCATCTTGTTTCTCAGATCTAGGTATGCTGATACATTCAGTTTTAGTATAGTCATCTGAAATGCTATTTGGTAATTCATTTTTTAACCAAGAAAATTTGACTTGGAAACAATTATGTAATACTTTCCACCAGACTCCTCAGAACATACACTACTATTATAGAATTTTTTTCCTTGCCCTCAAGTATTTCCTTTTACCTGTGAACTCCTTGGTGGCATTATTATCATTCCTTCATTCAACATATGTTCACTGTGATCCTGTATGAGAAAGGCACTTTGTTTTAGGTGATGGGAATACAGAAGAGATCAGGTGAGACAAGATCCCTGCCCTCATGCTGTTTATAATCTACTTGAAGAGATGAACAACACAAAATTTCTTATAAATAAATAAATAAGATCACCTCAATTTGTGATAACTACTCTGGAAAAATGAAGACAAGGCGAAGAGACATGGGAATGAAATATCTACTAAAGTAATCAAAGGGAGATTTTTTTTTTCTGAGAAGTGCTTACATTGGAATGGAAATTTTAAGAACAAGAAAGCAGCAATATGCAATAAAACCAGGAATGAACATCCCAAACAAGGGCAAGCAACAGACACAAATGAGCCCACTCATCCTGCCTTTTGGCTTTTTAAAATATATATATATTTTTTTTAATTATTTTAAAGGAAGAATGGCTGAGAGCGTAAGAAAGAGATGGTGAGATCTTCCATCTGGTAGTTTATTCCTAAATGACCACAATGGCCAGGACTGGGCCAGGCTGAAGTCAATAGCCTGGAACTCCAACCAGGTCTCCCACATGAGTGGCAGGGGCCTAACTGCTTGAGCCAACTTCTGCTACAAGCTGGATTGGAAGTAGAGTCAGAACCCAAATGGCTGCCCATATGAGATGCCAGAGTTGCAGGCTATGGGTTAGCCACAATGCTGGCCTCAACTCACCCTGTTTCTACCACAGAAAAGAGAGCAAAGCAATGGGAATAGAGTGAAGCAGGAAGTGAGCACCATGTGATGACACCAAGGAAGAAGGAAGGAGTCCTGCATGCGTCATAAGGAACGTAGATTTTATTCCAGGTGATACTGACACCCTAGGATCACTGCAATCAAGGGAGCTATGTGTTCTGATCAGAGCTACGTCTGATCTTTTAGCTCTGGGTGGAGAAAGGAAGCAGGAGACCAATCAAAACACTGTCCCAAGAATGAGATGATGATGGTGTGGACAAAGATGGAGGCAGGGTAGATAGAAAATAAATGAAGAGATTGGAAATATATGTTAGAGAAATTATTTTTTAAAATGTAATGGTTTAACTCAGGAGGATGAAGCAGAGAGAGAAACCAAGGAGATCTCCCAGGCTTTTGGTCTAAGATCTTGGATTTTTTTTTTATCATTGATATTGGGGAGATTAGAAGAGATGATGCTTTAGGCAAGGAGATTATCAAGACTTCTGCCTTAAGCCCATTAGGATCAAGATGATTAAATGTGCATCACATATCCAAGGGGATATTTTGTGTAGCCAGAAACCATTTGGGCCCCATGGAAGAAGTCAAAACCAGAGATATAAATATAAACATGTAGTTTATTTAAAGACATGGAACCAGATGAGATCATGAAGGGAGATGAAGATGATAAAACGAAGACCAATCACTGGAACATACTAATATTTAGAGGAGAAATGAGGGAGAAGGAGCCATTGGAAATATAGGGAAACTGTAAACAATGAGGTAGGTTCAAACCCAGAGAAATCTGGTGTCAGGAACACTAATGAAAGCTGTGCCTTACAACAAGATTACTTTTATTATTGTTACCAAAATGATATTTTCAGCAGAAAGAGACACAGAGAAGGAGACATCTTCCATCTGCTGGTTTACTCCCCAAATGCTGGCCAGGACAAAAACTGGGAGCCAGAAACTCAATTCAGGTTTCCTATGTGATGTCAGGAACACAACTGGTTGAAACATCACCACTTCCTCCCATGGCACACACTAGCAGAAAGCTGGAATCAGATGCAAAGTCAGGACTCGAACTCTGGCACTCTCATGTGGGAGATGAGCATCACAGCCATCATCTTAGAGGCTAGACCAAGTGCCTGCCCCAGCACACTTCTTTTCAAGCAGTGGAGAAGATGAGATCCACATTGGAGCGCATGAAGGATGGATAAATAAGAGATGAGGACATGCGCAGATACAATAAAGAATCTGAGTTTTAGGGAAATTTTGCTTTGAAGAGAGGCAGAAACATGAAATACAAGAGAGGCCAGCGCTGTGGCATTCCATATGAGATGCTCCACTTCAGATCCAGCTCTATGCTATGGCCTGGGAAAGAAATAGAAGATGGCCCAAGTTCTTGGGCCCCTGCACCCACGTGGGAGACCTGGAAGAAGCTCCTGCCTCCTGCCTTCAGATCGACCTAGCTCTGGCCATTGCTGCCATCTGGGGAGTGAACCAGCGGATGGAAGGCTTTCTCTCTCTCTCTCTCTCTCTCTCTCTCTCTGCCTTTGCCTCTCTGTAACTCTGCCTTTTAAATAAATAAATAAGTTTTTTTTAGAAAAATACAAGAGAGGACTATGTGGCTGATAGATGTTTTTCTTTCTTTTTTTTAAGGTTTATTATTTATTTCAAAAGGCAGAGTTACAGAGAGAGGCAGAGAAAGATAGAAAGAGAGCTCTTCCATCTGCTGCTTCACTCCCCAGACGGCTACAACAGCCAGCACTAGACCAGCCCAAAGCCAGGAGCCAGGAACTTCATCCAGATCTCCTACATGGGTGGCAGGGGCCCAAATAGTTGGGCCATCTTCTGCTGCTTTCCCCAAGCCATTAGTAGGGAGCTGAATCAGAAGTGGGGCTGGGACACTAACCAGTGCCCCTATGGAATGACAGCATTGTAGCTTTACCCACTATGCCCCAACACTGCCCTGATAGATGTTTATCTTAATGTGAGAGGTATTTTAGCATTCTCATACACCAGTGAGATCTAGACTAGAGGAAGCAATTGATGAAGCAGGGAAGGGAAAAGTGCTAAAATTAAGAGTTCAAGAAGCAGCACAAGACAGAATAGTTATGCAAATCATATTTCTTCCATGTAAATGGAAGAAGGGCAGATGAATGTATGTGCAGGTAGGTAGCAGGAACATGAGGAAGTACTCTGACTGGTTCCATTTTTTCCTCCTAGGACAGTTAGGCAGGATCTCCAGCCAATAACGGAAGGTGAGCAGAGCATGTGGCATATTCTGGGGAGAAGAAATGAGGGAAGCATCTTTAACAGGGCAGAAAAGGGAGTCTCTAGGGGTACCTAACTGTGTTGTGT
>NC_142869.1:98402500-98460000 GCF_051225735.1 Oryctolagus cuniculus | reverse complement strand
TTCTCAAACCACATCTGTCTGTGCAATGCTTTATAAATAATTTTACAGTGGATAGAGACTGAGTGTAATAAAGCTAAGGGAGATAATTTTTTCTCCCTTTAAACAGTTTTCTCATTTAAAGTCAACATTTAGGGTTAAAATACCTTTACCGGTTTAATCAATCTATAAGCTATTATTGAACAACAGTTATGTCCTTAGCATGTAACTAGACTCTAAACGTTCTAGTTTTCCAGACACAATGCTCCTTTTAAGATATGATAAAGCAAACAGTGAAGCATTATTTTCTGTTATATTTTTCAATTAATGAAGTTCACGAAATGAACATCGAGAAACTGACTTGTCAGTTGTTACTTTAGTTCTCAACACCATCAGTCTGACATTTTTCATAAGCACTGAACAGAGCTAAAATGTACTGTGAAAAAAAAAAAACACTTGCAAAATCACAGAAAACTTTGTGGGAAGGAGAAAAATGAAACCAAATCAGAACTGATGATTTTTGTATAGCATTAAGAATTTTCACTGAATAAAACTACAGTTTGACTTGGCATTCTTATAGATACAAGTGGTGATCCTATCTTATCCAGGAGGGCTGTCATGTCATAGAATCCGAGAAAATGTACAATAAAAACAACGTGGGTCACATACTATACATTCAATCAATAGGAACTTTATATGTCAAATACATTTATCTCAGGAGTTTTGTCATGGTGGTGATAATTTACTTGTTATACAACCAAACTTCATCTTCTTACTTTAAAAACAGATAAAACTGAACTGCATTTGCTTTCTCAGATCAGTTTGCTTATGTAAAACTATAAACAAAACATTTTAGAACATGACTTGTTGCCAAAATTAAAATCCACATCAACATAATATATAAAATGGATTAGTTTAATACATTCACATATCAGAAAGACTTCTACAACGATTTTGGCAAAAACCCCAGTCATTTTCAATATATATATAACAGTATACCTACTATGCCAATGTGCTACATTATGGTATTTTTTTTTAACATGCGTGACTTAGGGTTGTAAAATTAATTTAGACCTATGTGAAAACAAATACAATACAATGGAAAAGAAAGAAAACGTCAGAGTACACCACATGTACTAAAGATATGTATTAGGTTAGGCAAGCTTTGTTTCGCTGCTAACTATACCTTTACTCACAGGTATACTAAGCTACAATGTAAATACATATCTTGGTGTGGATAATTGTCAAAAGTTTGGAAAACCACATGTATTGGGATCTTTGGGTCATATGAGTTGGACAAGATATAATGCCATTCTCAAGAACCTTCTGTGATTGAAAATGGTCAAGTACACTGCTAAGCTTAAATAAAATCCCTTGCATAGTTAAAGAAGGTAGCATACACACACACACACACACACACACACGTATATATTGAAAGGCAGAGTAACAGAGTGAGAGGCAAAGACAGAGACAGAGAGATCTTCCATCTGCTGGTTTACTTCCCAAATGGCTGCACTGGCTGGGGATGGGCCAGGACAAAGCCAGGAGCTAGGAGGTTCATCCTGGTCTCCCACATGGGTGTAGGGGTCCAAGCACTTGGGCCATCTTCTGCTGATTTCCCAGGTGCATTAGCAGGGAGTTGGATCAGAAGTAGAGCAGCGGGGACTCAAACTAGCACCCATAAGGGATACTTGCACTATAGAGCTTTAATCTGCTGCACCAACCCTGGAAGCATATATTTGAGAGATCATAGAATATTGTTGAGATGAGTCTTGGCAGATGGATTGAGCTTGGACAAGTAAAGGAGAAGGGAGGTCCTTTGGGTGCTGACCTGTGAACATAGAGTAATCTAGGTTACAGCCTGAGAACACATGTATAAGGACTGAAGTCAGGCTGTAAAGATATAGTAGTTCCCCATTATTGCAGTTTCATCTATGGTTTTAGTTACCCATGGCTAACTGAGGTCCTAAAATATTAAATGGGAAGTTCCAGAAATAAGTTGTAAATTGCATGCTGTTGCACAATGGAATCTCTTGCTATCCTGTTCCATCCTGCCTGGCCAGTGAACCATCCCTTGATCTAGTGGTACCCATGGCCCACCTGTTAGTCACTTAGTGGCTGTCTTGGTTACCTCACTGTCACACCGCAGTGCTTGTGCTCAAATAGCCCTTACTTCACTTAAATAATGGTCCCAAAGCACTTGACTAGTGATGCTGGCAATTTGAGTATGCTAAAAATAAGCCATAAAATGCTTCCTTTAAAAGAAAGGTCAGAGTTCTCAATGTATGAAAGAAAAAAAAATGCATGCAGAGGTAGCTGAGATCTACAGTAAGAATGGGGTCTTCTATCCATTCTTTTCTTCTCTGTGAAGAAAAAAAATTCCATTCATTCTAGTTTTGCCATCATATCTCAAACTGAAAATTTACAGCCACAGTGCATGACAAATGCTTAGTTAAGATGGGAAAGGCATTAAATTTATGTATGTGTGTATTCCTAGAAAAAAAATCCCAGTATATACAGGGTTGGTACTATCTGTGGTTGTAGGCATCAACTGGGGATCTTGGAACATTTGCCCTGTGGATAAATTGGGAGGGACTTGAAAGCAGACTGGGCAGGCCACACCAAGGATGATACGCCTAGCTGAAGGCTGGGGAGGCAGCTGAAACCACACTGGGCAAGTCAGAACAGGTGGTACTTAACTTTGGTCAGGACAAGGGAGGAGTCCTCCATCTCTGAGATACATAGGTGATATACATAGGCTTCAACTTTAGGAAGTATGAATTAGTGAAGGCTTACAGGATGCAACAGCGGACTACTTTAGTTAAACCCAAAGGTAATGGTACCTAAGTTAGGTGAATTCAGTGAAAAAGGAGACAGATCCCTGAGGGTAGCTGGAGAAGAAATGATCAAAAACTTACACTAGGCTGGATGGAATAACTGTGACTGGCTTAGAGCAAGTGTTTGCAACTGCCTGAGGGTGGGGGTTAGGACTGGGAGTGCAGCTTGGTACCCGAATGGTGAGGTTTAAAATTCATTTTGAAAAAGTGAATTACAATTTTTTCATAATAAAGATTTCAGGAAGCATCACTGTGTGAAATCCCCCTTGGAGTGGGAATATACATCTCATTTTAAAAATTGAGAAACCCTAACCTCCAAAGTCCCTTTCAGCTCTAATTTCTTTTGGATGACTTAATTTTACCAGTAAAGTAAGCCCGAAAGGGACACGGTGATGTGGCCAATCAGTGGCAATGCTGGAGGTAGATCTTGAGACATAAATTCCAGGATGGTGTTCATTCCATTGTAGCAAATATCTCTGATGGTTCCAATTTTAAAAGGAAATAATTTAGAGGAGAGACAGAGCTGGAAAAGCTCACTGGTCAGATCCAGATATTCACTCCCTGTTGCACTGTTTTCTATCAGAGTCCTGTTCTGATAGGCATTGCTGGAAACTTCAGGAACGCTAAAACAGGCAGGCTTGCCACAACAGTCCCTTATTGGGGCAAATATTTTGACCACACCACACTCCAAATCATGACCATATACAACTACAGGAATTCAGAAGAAAAATACCAAAGCAATGTATAGCAGCTACATTCCAAGATCTCCTATCAATCTTAATTCATACATGTAATTTACAGGTTTTTCAAATTAGGACGTTTCCAATTTCCTTTTCATCTCTTAATATCTTGATTTTCCCCATTAATTCATTAATTAATTTCCTGTGTTTTCCACAAATGCACATTTCACATATAGTTTGAGGATAGTTCATGAAAATGAAAGATCATTTTCCCTCAGCAATGTTTTCATAGTTATGACTTTCAAGAACAATTTCTTGAGAGATGCTTTGGGAGTTGTGTTCCGGAACATATTATCTTCATGTGCTTCCCCCTGGTAGGATGGATAAATGATCCTGCCTTGAGAGATGCCCTGAATCTTCTGGTTTCCATAGAAAAGATAAATATTCCACTCACAGAAGCAGCAGGAGAAGACTTTAAGCCAGAGGATGGCACGCCTGGGAGTGACCAAAGGAAAAAGGCTGATTCTCACAGGACACACTAAGGAATTAGAGTTGTTACCAGTTACTTGTGCCTGGTGAATCTCCTGAGCATTTGGGAGGGAAGGAGAGTGTCAGAGTCAATAAACCCTCCTGGAGGAAGGAAGGAGAGCTTCTCAGGTACGAGTGGGAAACTGACTCGTCAAGGACTGAATGAGAGCTGGGCCAGGGTGGCTTGGCCCTGCAGCCAGGATGCTGCGGACTCCTCCGTGGTGTCTGACTCTGTTTCCGAAGTTCTATTCTTCACCTGTAAAGTGACCTCTGGCAGTTACACCACTGCCCTGTCAATGGCAGCCAAGCAACAAGTGACCACTATGCAGCTGATACATGCTTTGCAACCAAAAAAATGAACATAGGTGCGATGAAACTACAAAAAAGGGAAGGGAAAAGGAAGATAAAAGAGGGAACATTGGTGTTGGGATTTTACCAGGTGGCAAATGTGCCCACTTAAAAAACAAGTAACACAGGACTTGAAGGTCCATAGGTAGGTGTCCAGATGTACTTAAGAAATGGCAAACAGAACAGGAAATCATAAGAAATTAGGCTGGGGTCAAATTTTGAAGAACCTCACTGCACACATAGGAAATTCAAGTTCATCCTTCAGACAATCCATGAGACAGATACTTATTATTGTTATGCTATAGGGAGCCTCTTCTTGGATGCTCTGGTTTAGAAAGAACGCTGATAACAAGTGGATGACATGAATATCAGAGTGTCCAGAGGCTGGGAGAGAAATCTGAAGCCTTTATTTGGAGACAAAATCCCAGCATTTAAGAGCAAGAACTGGAGAAGAGGTAAGAGAAATAGGGCAAAGTATGGGGTGAATGATGAATAGGATCTTAGTAACCTGTTGAGTATGGAGTAGCAGAGAAGGGATTGAGGCAAGGAAAATTTTTTTATTATCAGTTTTTTTCTTTCTTGGAATTATTTTTATGTGATACATTCTTTGGTGTGAAATTACTGAGTCAGATGAAGGATACAGAAACTCATATGGCTCAGGAAAAATAATTTACATTGCCATCATCATATACACAGATGGTGCCTCACTAGTTGGGTAGTCTTAGTTATGATAATGCCTCTACTTTTATTGCTTTGGCCAATGCAACTGCTCTCTCATAAATTCTTGGCATTTATTTAATTAATGTTAGGGTTAAAGATGTTTTCCCTAAAGTTTGACTTAGTATTTATTTTTTCTGATGTCATCTCCTCTATTGTTTGTAGCTGTGTGACCTCAGGCAAGTGATTTAATTTGAAGTTTCGTGTCCACATCTGTCTATAGGGGAGAGTATTTATGCATATTAAAGAGATTGTTGTGATATAAAATGAGATAACAGAACTAAAGCCTGGATTTTCAATAGTTTACGGTACTTATAATGTGTTGACGCTATTTCAAAACTTCATTTATAATAGCTATTCAGAATATACTCATATATACCTCATTTATGTTCAGTTTTATTCACATAAGGAATGATGCATATGTTGTCTGTCTATATTATTGTATTTATGTGAGTGCTTAGGATATACATGTAAAGAATATATATATAAAAAACTTGTCTTTTATAAGAAGCTATTAATTTTACTCAATTTCTTGTTTTCACTAAGAAAAAATTATTACGTTTTAGGATGGGGATAAGTATATTGTTAAACGTTGTCATCCAAGGTTTACTGGGTATTACATGTATAGACAAGTTGGGTTTATTTCTGAATTCCCCCCTTCTGCCCATTTGTGCACTTCCACGTTTGTGAATCTGGAATGCTAACATTTCATACACGTTCTTAATCTAGCAAGACATATTTTCCTGCACGATTCCTTTGTAAGTGATTCCTGTGACCTTCGAACATTTACTTGTTTACTTTGTTTGAATTTTTGAACCACTTTGTGAAGATATATAAAGTGATATTAGGGTACATTAATAGAAATCTTGTCCAGGAGCTGGGAACTCAGCCCATGTGTCCATGACATAGCAGGGACTCAAGCACATGAGCCATTGCCAGCTGGCTCCCAAGGTGTGCACTGGTAGGTAGCTGTAACTGGGACTGGAGCCAGGATTCTAACCCAGGCATCAGGACATGGGCAGCAGCTCTCCCAGGCAGCATCTTACCAACTATGCCCAGTGTCTGCTGCTGCTCCTTGGCTTCAACTTTCAGATTCTTGGGAAACTGAGCCCTCCATTCATGCTCTTGAGAAAGAATCTACAGCCCCAAGAATCATGTGGAAGTGGCTGTCTACTGAGAATCTACATCAGATTCCTGATGCTAAAATCGAGGTAATGTAAGTCATGATAATATTTGTTTGATGATCTAAGTAACTAGATTGCTCTAAAAGTTGCTCATAGGCATTAAGAGATAATATATTCAAATTGATTTAAAATGTTACAATATGAAAAAGGGCATGTTATAACAAAATATAATCGTATAAACATTTTTGCTATACCCATCAGACAGTAAGATTTCAGAGGGGAGAAACTTGTCTTTGTCAAAATCATTTATTTAGTACCAGAACATAATAGGAACTCAGTAAATAGTTCTATGTTAGAGAACAAAGGGTGATAAAATTTTAGAACTACAAGAAAAATGAACAGGTTTATGGAATGGTGTGGTCTGGAGAGAATAAATTTATTCAGATCTTCCTGGTGCACTTACTTCATCTCACATACAACCTTTTGATAATTCAATATTGATCAATACATTGATAACTTTCCTTCTACTGGACTATCCTTGCAGCAAAGTTTTAAAGTTTTCTAATAATGTGACATAAATTATTTGTATTCTTAGAACTTTCCCAGTATTTTCCCCTTAGTGTAGCTGCTCTGTTGAAAATGAGATAGCAGCTGAGAGCAGAGTGAGAGGGTAGGGAAATGTTATATAATTATCAAACATTTCCCTCCAGAGCTAAGAACAGGAATTTGCCAAGATCACAGTAATAACCATGGTCATGCCAGATACTAACCAGAAGCCTTCCACATACTGTTAGCAACCTCAAAGGTGAACCAGAAGGGCTCCTGTCTGCCAAAATCATGGTTCAGGTTTTTACTTTCCCTGCAACTTTTTAGTTCTCCTAATGTCTTAAGTGGAAACTCCTTCTCTTAGCACATATGCAGTATGGAGAGGCGAGACCGCACGCAAGGCTCTGCCTGCTCACAGAAAAGAATATTTTGTTTAGAATGAGCATTTGTGGGAAATCATTAAGTATACAAACACATTCCATTGGTTTGATATCTTAGGCATTTACTGCTTCTTCTTTTTAATCATCTCAAGGGCAAACAATGTGACCTTGTCATGAGAACTGGCCCAAACTCAAATATTTGCATTGAGGAACTTTGAGGCTTTTGGGTTCATTTGTAACACAGGGACTGATGCAGATGTTTGATGTAGCGGAATGCCCTTTAATTTTCTGAATAAAAATGAACTTTTAAGGTACAGTGCCATTAATGTCTTCCTTCGATCCAAAATGCATTAAAAACTCTGAGGGGGACGTCTCTGAGTCTTAGACTCTCTCTGCACAGCAGTTTCGAAAGCACTCTCCCCCAAATTATCTAATTGTGCTGAAATGCTCATTAGAACTCACTGAAGTGGATAGGGCAGGTGGTTTTATTATTATTTCCCTTTCCCATCTCCTTCTTTTTTTATTGCACAGATGGATTAACTGAGGTTAACTTAGCTACGGGACTCAGCCCCAAATCCACTTTGCTGATTTTAATTCCTGTAAACCAGATTTCTCAGTCATGGCGCTACTGATACCGCAGCTTGGATAATGCTGTCTTAGGCACTGTAAGGTGTTTAGCAGCATCCCTGCTCTCTATCTACTAAATGCCAGGAGCACCACCCTCTTATTCAACAATTCAGACAGTCAAAAATTTCTCTGGATATTATCAAATGCCTCACAGGTAAGGGGAACTCCCCCAGTTGACAGCTACTCTAGGCATCTCAAAAGGCCACGTCACCTTTAAGTGATAATTAATGACACTTCTACAGAAACCACCTCTGCTTCTGACTGACTGTGCCTTGTGGGACACAGCTGCTACATGTGTCTTCAGACACCAGCTGGCTCAGTTCCATCAAAAGGACTGCAGGCAATGTTTAGTATCCAAGAGGTCCTTACTCAGCTGGGTTAGCCTTACCCAAATTAGGGCAGCAACCTCAGGGTTAGTGTTCTCTCTCAAGAGCCCCAGGCCATGATGTATAGATTAAAGAACTGTGGTGGTCAATAAGTGGTTCACCAAATATTTCTGTTCCTTTACATTCTGGGTACAAAGGAAGATGGCACTTCCTGGACCTCCTCATGACTGGGCAGTGCCTCGGGACAAGTTCTGGGCAACCAGCTGAGTGGAACTTGGCACAGCTTAAAAACAAGTCACTGAACTGCTAATATCAGGCGCTCCTGAGCTTTCTCCTGCTTCTGGCATGGTAAGTGGTACTGAGGAGATGCTGGGTGCTTAGGTTTCTCTCTCAGGATGGGTCCTTGAGTGACCATAATAAATTGAACACTTCTGGGCCGGCGCCGTGGCTCACTTGGTTAATCCTCCGCCTGCAGTGCCGGCATCCCATATGGGTGCCGGGTTCTAGTCCTGGTTGCTCCTCTTCCTGTCCAGCTCTCTGCTGTGGCCCGGGAAGGCAGTGGAGGACGGCCCAAGTGCTTGGGCTCTGCACCCGCGTGGGAGACCAGGAGGAGGCACCTGGTTCCTGGCCATCTGATGGGTGTACCAGCGGAAGGAAGACGTTTCTCTCTGTCTCTCTCTCACTATCTAACTCTGCCTGTCAAATATATACTATATTTATGGATAAAATGAGTAAATATCATAAAAATTTTGTTTACCAAGTTCATTTTTAAGTTCAATGTGATTCACATTAAAACCCCAGTCTCGGATAAAGAAATTATGGGACATGTACTCTATAGAATACTATACAGCAGTCAAAAACAATGAAACCTGGTCATTTACAACAAGATGGAGGAATCTGGAAAACATTATGCTGAGCGAATTAAGCCAGTCCCAAAGGGACAAATATCATATGTTCTCCCTGATCCATGACAACAAACTGAGCACCAAAGGGGAAACCTGTTCAAGTAAAATGGACACTATGAGAAACAGTGACTTGATCAGCTCTTGTCCTGACTGTTGATGTACAATGTAACACTTTATCCATTTTAGTATTTTTTTTGTTCTAGTATTATTGGTTGAACTCTGTAAGTAACACACAATTATTCTTAGGTGTTTAAATTTTAACTGAAAAGTGATCCCTGTTAGGAATTTGGAAAACATTATGCTAAGTGAAATAAGCCAGTCCCAAAGGGACAAATATCATATGTTCTCCCTGATCAGTGACAACTAACTGAGCATCAAAAAGGAAACCTGTTAAAGTGAAATGAATACTATGAGAAACAGTGACTTGATCAGCCCTTGCCCTGACTGTTGATGAACAACTTAATACGTTATCCCTCTTAGTATTCTTTTTGTTTGTTCTACTTAATACTTTTGGTTGAATACTGTAATCAATACACAGTTATTCTTAAGTGTTGAAACTTAACTGAAAAGTGATCCCTATTAAATATAAGAGTGGGAATAAGAGAAGGAAGAGATGTGCAATTTGGGACATGCTCAAGTTGACTTGCCCCAAACGGTAGAGTTAGAAACATACCAGGGGATTCCAATTCAATCCCATCAAGGTGGCATGTACCAATGCCATCTCACTAGTCCCAGTGATCAATTTCTGTTCACAATTGATCATAATGATAGGACTAAGAGCCAAAGGGATCACATAAACAACACTAGTGTCTGCAAATACTAACTGATAGAATCAAAAAGGGAGAGAACGATCCAACATAGGAAGTGAGATACACAGCAGACTCATAGAATGGCAGATGTCCTAAATAGCACTCTGGCCTCAGAATCAGCCCTTAAGGCATTCGGATCCGGCTGAAAAGCCCATGAGAGTATTTCAGGCATGGAAAGCCAAGACACGCTGGCAAAACAAAACAAAACAAAACAACAAAAACAAAAAACAAAACCTAAATGAAAGATCTCTGTGAGTGAGATCCCAGTGGAAAGAATGGGTCATCAAAGAAAGAGGTACCTTTCTCTGAAGGGAGGAGAGAACTTCCACTTTGACAACAACCTTGTCTAAATACAATCAGAGTCGGTGAACTCAAAAGGCTTCCATAGCCTAGGCAACTCATGACAAGAGCCTAGGGTGATTACTGATGCCATAAACAAGAGTGTCAATTTGTTAAGTCAACAACAGGAGTCACTGTGCCCTTACTCCTCATGTAGGATCTCTGTCCTTAATGTGCTGTACATTGTGATTTAATGCTATAACTAGTACTCAAACAGTATTTTTCACTTTGTGTTTCTATGTGGGTGCAAACTGTTGAAATCTTTACTTAATATATGCTAAACTATCTTCTGTATATAAAGATAATTGAAAATGAATCTTGATGTGAATGGAAGAGTTTCTTTACAGCAAAGGAAACAGTCAGGAAAGTGAAGAGGCAACCAACAGAATGGGAGACGTTATTCGCAAACCACACAACAGATAAAGGATTAACAACTAGAATCTATAAAATGATCAAAAAACACCACAAAATCCAAACAAACAACCCAATAAAAAATGGGCCCAGGACCTTAACAGACATTTTTTCAAAAGAGGAAATCCAAATGGCCAACAGACACATGAAAAAATGCTCAGGATCCCTAGCCATCAGGGAAATGCAGATCAAAACCACAATGAGGTTTCACCTCACTCCGGTTAGATTGGCTTACATACAGAAATCAACCAACAACAGATGTTGGCGAGGATGTGGGGAAAAAGGGACACTAATCCACTGTTGGTGGGAATGCAAATTGGTAAAGCCACTATGGAAGACAGTTTGGAGAGTCCTCAGAAACCTGAATATAGCACTACCACAGGACCCAGCCATCCCACTCCTTGGAATTTATCCGAATGGAATTAAAGGGGAAAAAAAAAAGAGCCATTTGCACCTCAATATTTGTTGCAGCTCAATTCACAATAGCTAAGACATGGAATCAACCTAAATGTCCATCAACGGATGACTGGTTAAAGAAACTATGGGATATGTACTCTATGGAACACTATACAGCAGTAAAAAAAACAATGAAATCCGGGCATTTACAACAAAATGGAGGAAGCTGGAAAACATCATGCTGAGTGAAATAAGTCAGTCAAAAGGGACAAATATCATATGTTCTCCCTGATTGATGGCAACTAAACGAGCATCTAAAATGATACCCATTGAAGTGAAATGGACACTATGAGAGACAATGACATGATCAGCCCTTGTCTAGACTGTTGAGGAACAACTTACTATTTTATTCCTTTTAGTATTTTTGTTGTTGTTGTTGCTCTGTTTGTTTTACATAAGACCACTGGTTGAACTCTGTAATCAATGCACAAGCCTTTAAAATTAACAGAAAAGTGATCTCTGTTAAACATAGGAGTGAGAATAAGAGAGGGAGGAGATATATAGGTTGGCACATGCTCACTCGGACTTACCTCTAATGGTGGAACTAGAAATGTGCCAGAGGATTTCAACTCAATCTTACCAAGGAGGCAGGTACCAATGCCAGCGCACTTGGTAAAGTGATAAGTATAAATACATAACCGATCAAAAAGATAGGGTATGTGTCGATGAGATTTCACAAATAAGACCAGTGTAAGCAACTAATGAAGGATAGAATTAAAAGGGAGAGAATGATCCTGCGGGGGAAACAGGACACACAGCAGACTCATAGAATGGCAGCACTCCTGCCTCAGAATCAACCCTTGGGACATTCAGATCTGGCTAAAAGGTCCATGAGAGTCTCACAGGCATGGAAATCCACGACATGGTGGCAAAAACAATCTAAATGAAAGATCCTGGTGAACAAGACCCCAGCAGAAGGAACAGGCTATCAAGGAGAGAGGCACCTTTCTCTGAAGGGAGGAAGGAACCTCCAGTGTGATACGGCCTTGACTAAACAAGTTCAGAGTCGGTGAACTCAAGGGGCTTCCATAGCCTAGACAGCTCATAGCAAGAGTCTCGGGTGATTGCTGACGTCATAAATAAGAGTGCCAATTGTTAAATCAACAACAGGAGTCACTGGGTACATGCTCCCCACGTAGGATCTCTGTCCTTCATGTGTTCTACTATGAAACTTAAAAACAACACTACTAGTTGAACAATACCCTATACCTTGTGCGGTTGTGTGAGTGCAGCCTGTTGAAATCCTTGCTTAGTATATACTAAATTGATCTTCAGTATATGAAGGTAATTGAAAATGAAACTCGATGAAGGGCGGGATGGGAGAGGGAGTGGGAGGGGAGGGCCATGGGAGGGAGGGAGGTTGGGGGGGGAAGCCACAACAATACAAAAGTTGCACTTCGTAAATTCACATTTATTAAATAAAAAAATAACTATATAACAAACAAAAAAAAGAAAAAGAAAAAAAAAGAACTTAATACTTTACCCTTTTAGTATTTTTTATGTTCTACTTAAAACTATTGGTTGAACTCTGTAATTAATACACAATTACTCTTAGGTGTTCAATTAATGCTGTAACTAGTACTCAAATAGTATTTTACACTTTGTGTTTCTGTGTGGGTGCAAACTGTTGAAATCTTTACTTAATATATGCTAAATTGATCTTCTGTATATAAAGATAATTTAAAATTAAAAAAAAGAAAATGAATCTTGATGTGAATGGAAGGGGAGAGGGAGCGGGAAAGGGGAGGGTTGCGGGTGGGAGGGAAGTTATGGGGGGGAAGCCATTGTAATCCATAAGCTGTACTTTGGAAATTTATATTCATTAAATAAAAGTTTAAAAAAAGGGGAACACTTTGCCCTCTGCAAAAAAACAAAAAACAAACAAACAAACAAACAAAAAACACACAGTGTGCACAAGCTATGTGTCTTATGTGTTGTAAGGCACAGCGACTGGAAGGTTGTTACCTTGGCATACTCTAGCTAATTCTGACTTATGTAAAAGTTGAATGATAAGAAAAAGATAGTAAACAATTTACATTAAATTAAATCAAAGTCACTAAGACTAAAACAGAAAACAATATAAAATCATCTAAAACTTGCTTAAATCTTAGGGCTCTGTCCAGAAAATGTTAGCATTTTCACTCACTAACTCTTTAATATTTATAAATTGTTGCAGTGTAGGTTTCTTCATATCTTTTTTTTAAATAGTTTTTTTTTTTTTTTAACAGGCAGAGTTAGACAGTGAGAGAGAGAGACAGAGAGAAAGGTCTTCCTTCCATTGGTTCACCCCCCAAATGGCTGCTACGGCCAGCGCACTGCGCCAATCCGAAGCCAGGAACCAGGTTCTTCCTCCTGGTCTCCCATGAGGGTGCAGGGCCCAAGCACTTGGGCCATCCTCTACTGCCTTCCCGGGCCACAGCAGAGAGTTGGACTGGAAGAGGAGCAACCAGGACAGAACCGGCGCCCCCAACCGGGACTAGAATCTGGAGTGCTGGCGCCCCAGGCGGAGGATTAGCCTAGTGAGCCGCGGCGCTGGCCGATTTCTTCATATCTAATAGGGTAGGCAAATTTACTATTTTATTACATTCAACTCTTCCATTTGTTGATTCAGACAGTACTTACTGACCACAAAATATGTGCCAAGAATTATTTGGGACATATTTTCATGCCATATTGGTACTGACAACCTTCTCATGCTGAAGACAGAAGAAGTAGGGAACCCACTTTAACATCACAGGTGAAGGGCAGTTACTTAGAAAATGAGGTTGAGATTTTCTTCCTTTAACTTTTCTTCAAAGAAAGTGGAAACTTTTTTTTGCATGAGTTGCCACAATTTTCCCACCATTACCATCCACGGCATTTTTATCTGTAAAAAAAGGGAAGGTTTTGTGTGTTTGTATGCATAGCACAGTTTAGGCACCGGCTTTGGAGGTGGACTGACAACTTTGAATTGTGGCTTCCTAACTGACTGGCTATGTGGTTCCAGGCAAGTGACTTAACTTCTCTGTGCCTTAATTTTTTCAGCTGTAAAATGGTAATTCGAACAGTACCCAATTCTCCATGCTTTTGAGCAGTCTAAAAATAAGGCAATGTGGAAAGGGCTCAGAACAGTATCTGGCACAGGCTAAGTGCTCAAGAAATGTCAGTTTTAATGTTTTAAAGAAATGGTCCGGTAAGTGATTGAATAAAACACTGGCATGGGATGACAAGTTCCAAATGTCAAAGAACATGTGTACTTTATTCACCATTTCATCCTAGATGTCTAGCACAGGGCTTGGCACAAAGAAGATGTTTAAAAAATGTTATCTGCAGCAGGCATTTAATACAGCAGTGAAGTTGCTATTTGAGACACCCACGTCCTCCACTGGGGTGCCTCGTTGGAGCTCTGTCTCCACTTCCCATCCAGCTTCCTGGCAATGTACCTGAGAGGTGGCAGGCAATGGCTCAAGTGTTTGTGTCCCTGCCACTCACACAGAAGACTTAGACTGAGTTTCACTTCTTGGCTTCAGTCTGGCTCAGCCTTTTCTGTTGTGGGCATCTGAGGGAGTGAACCAGCACATGGAAGATCTCTCTGTCTCAATGCCCTTTAAATAAAATGAATGTAAAAAATTAAAATAAAAAAAATTTGCTGAACAAACTGGTAGTGATTAGGGAGGAGCAGAGGGGCACCCAGTGTGTACTGCCAACCTGGCCACTATCTTCCTCCTGTGTTACCTGCTGCACCCAGCTGTGAGATTTTGGGGAGGTCATGAACCTTCCAGAATCTCTGCTCTTTTGCAATGAAGAGCTACAAACTAAGACAAAAATCTTAATTCTAATACACTTTTCAGGAAAAGTAGTGGGGAAAACCTTACATTTTCTACTTGAAAATAACAATATGGAGAGTGTAGAAGGTTGCTGCATTATAGGTTGAGAATTAAATATAAATAAGTTTTCTCTGATAATGTGGTGGTTAATGTAGAATACAAAAATATACAGGAATGAAACAGACATCTTGTGATACGATCGTTGTTTTTTGTCCTTGTTTACACTCGTGTGGAACTGTGGTCTTCCTACTTTTTACTTGTTGAATGTTATAGTTAGTGGTGAACTGGACCTGTGATTACAGAGTGGATTGAAATTATGTCTTTGCAAAAATTACAGAAAAAAGAAAGGAAGGAAGGAGGGGGATGGGAGGGTAGTATGGTTTTCTTTGAATAGTACCTGTGAAATACATGCAATCTGTTTTTAAAAAGAATTTTAATGCTGATCGCATCATCACAAAGGGCAGTACTTGTTGGTACAAGTACTACATGAAACAAACAGGACAGGACCAGGTAAGAACTAAACTCTTGATAAAAAGTAGTTATTTATAACATATAATAATTATGACTGCAGGTATGTTTCAGAAAACCACTTTCCTACAAACGTTAGTAGTATTGAGAGTAATTCTTCTGGTTTGTATTATAGAGTACAGAAATGGACTTTATACTCCAGGTCATAAATATGTTCATATTAGTGTCAAGAAGACAGAATAAGTAAAGAAATACACATCTTCTAGGTAACCCTTTTTTGTAGACAAAGAGTTAAGAAGTTAATATTTGTAGATGGATTTAAGCATTTATAAATTTTCAAAATGCCTGGAAAACAGGCACAACTACCCATTAAACTAGAGGCGGAATAGAAATGGCTGAAGTTTCATAGAATGGCTTGCTAGGGACCCTTTGGAGTAAAGATTAGCAAATGGCCATCTAAGGACACAGCCTGAAAGCTGCTAGGTTCATTCATCCCTTCTACATTTGGCTTCCTCCCATGTGCAAGTTGAAGTGCTGTGGCCATGGAGTTGATTCACATCTGAAAGGAGAGAAATGGACCAGTGACTAAGAGAAGAGCCGTAGCTGATACTGGGAGTAAGAGCAGCTTATACATAGACAGTGTGATATCCCCTCCTGTGGGCTTCTGGTACACTCCATGAATACTTCCCAGAATCCTAGTTACCAGGTAGTTATTTATGTTGCTGCAACTAAGAGCTCCTGCAGGGAGACGGAGTCCTGCCCCTTGTAGCACCCACCTTCCACAGAGCTTAAGTATGTGTTGAAGTGAAGCCAAAGGGATCAAGAAGATTGGCCCAGGAATGACTTAGCACGAGGTACTTGGACCCCTACTGCTCCACACCCATTTTCAACCCTCCACATTACTCTAAATAGTTCAGCATCAGTGTGTGGAAGGGAGAGCTGTGATCCCACAAACATGGCTCTTGGAGTAAAAACCTAGCCTGTACAGTGGTGGCCTACAATTATCCCATGGTAAACCTGGCTAAGAAGCCTTCTGTTAGGGGTTTCCTCCACCCTCTTCTCTCAGTCCATCCACAAATGCCTCACAGCCGGCACAAACAAAACTGAGCTTAACAGCTTTGCAAATAAGCTGAATTTTTCTCTCGTTCTTTCTCTACAGCCGTCCACCTACTAAACTATTTCATGTGTTTTCCTGGACGATTTCTCTCTAATACAGCCTTTTTAGTGTTCTCTGTGCCTCCGCCTCCCACTAGGATCACCCCAGTAGTCTTTCTGCAATTATGCTTACATGTGGAGATACCTTCCTAAAGGAAGGTACGAGTTGCCTCATATTTTTTTTCCTGCCAAGATCCAGGCTCCTAATATCTTAACTTTAGCTAATCTGCTTTGATTATGAAGATCCTCCATATTTTGGCTCTACCCAACCTGTGTAAGGTAGATGTTAACTGAATTAGCAAGGGCAGAATCTCCTGTTCTACTTGGATGAATGACCTCACAGCATTTGTCATCGAAACTGTTTTTTCATTTAAACACCATTTCAAAATGTTTGGTTCTATGTGCTTTGCCCATGTCATTTCCCATTTTGGAATAACTTTATCCTTCTTGAGCTACTTGAATAGCTTTCACTATTCAAGTGCTAGCTTTTCAATTAGTGCTTTAAGTCCCATGTGTCAGTGTTAACATATAATTATATTATCTTAGGATTCATTGTTTCCTGTGCTTATAAATGATACTTTCTCAGCAAAACTATACATTTCTTGAGGACAGGGAATTCATATTATTTTTCTACTAATTTATTCAATAAATAAATATCTATCAGTTCTAGCATTGTGTCAGGCACTGCACTGGGTTTTGGACTATAGAGATAAACATGTCAGACACAGCCCCTGATCCTCATAGCACCTATATTCTAGTTTGTGTGTGTGTGTGTGTGTGTGTAAGAGAGAGAGAGACGGGGGAAAGAGAGGGAGGGAGAGAAGGGGGGAAGAGAGAGAAAGATAAAGATAATTTACTTTTATAATAAATAATTTGAAACAAGCTAACGTTATGAAGAAAAAGTACAGGGCACTGAGAGACCATGGGGAAGCTTCATATTAAAAGAAAATGCTCAGCTGGTGCTGCGGCTCACTAGACTAATCCTCTGCATGCGGTGCCGGCACACCGGGTTCTAGTCCCGGTTGGGGCGCTGGTTCTGTCCCGGTTGCCCCTCTTCCAGTCCAGCTGTCTGCTGTGGCCAGGGAGGGCAGTGGAGGATGGCCCAAGTGCTTGGGCCCTGCACCTGCATGGGAGACCAGGAGGAAGTGCCAGGCTCTTGGCTTCAAATCGGCACACCATGCCAGCAGTAGTGGCCATTTAGGGGGTGAACCAACGGAAGGAAGACCTTTCTCTCTGTCTCTCTCACTAACTCTGCCTGTCAAAAAAAAAAAAAAAAGAAAGAAAGAAAGAAAATGCCCATGAGTTGAAATCAGATGGACAAAAGAGAAGTAAACAGGCAAATGTCCAAAGGGCTAAAGAAGCTTGGGGGAAAAGCTTGAGAAAACGTTGCCCTCTGTAAACTGCTGAGGTCAGAAAATAAGTCACATGAGGGAGGCTGCTGGGTACGAGTGACCTTGTATTGGAATCAAGGATGTGCTCAGTGAGTGCAAACTACAGGTGGTCCTTAAGAACTAGGGCATATGAGAACAAAGGTCATTTCTGAGATTTTATTGTTTGTATATTTGGTTTTCAAACAATGCCAACATCCAATGCTTAAAAACCAGAGCCCTTCATTGCCTATGAAAGCGTGAGGAATGCCCGTTTTAGGAGGCAGCCAGGGCAGTGAGAATGCAGAGGGAGGGATGTTCCTGCAAGAGTTCTCTGTGGCATGATGACTGAGAGGACCTGCTGCTAACAGCTTCCAATTTTTGCTTTCCTCAAGTTCAATTAAAAAAAACAAAAACAAACATAGATGAATAGCAACCATGATACAGACTGTGGTCCATTCCACATTATAAGTAAGATGCCAAAATGCTTTACACAGGCCACCTAACAGATGGTAATGGATTCCAGCCATTACCAATGTGAGTGAGATTCAAACCAGTGACCCCAGAGGTGAGAGGCTGTATATCCAATTACAAATTCTCTCTTTCCGTTAAGTGTTAAGATGCCTAAAGCAATATATTTTATTTACATCAAGATGCATTGTATAAACTATATTTGATAAAAGAGATGACTTCACGTTCTCAACTTAAATCAAAGAATGCTTACTTAAGTATTTTTTTAATTGAATCAGACTTTAATGCCATCGTATAATCTTTTGGTTAACAGTGCTCATCTTGATGATTCTAACAAAGGAAAACATGGAAGTTAATACTTAAGTTGTAGAGCTTATGAATTCTATAAAAATACACGTTAGAAAATGGAAGAGAGTTACCTGGGACATCTGTGAAGGTTTCTCCAAGGACAGAAACGTGGAAATTGAGACCTAAATCCTTAAGATGCAGTAATACTTTAAAAAAACTCTCTGGATCTTTATCATGCTCCCTGGGAAAAAAACACACAAAACATAACTTGTGTCACTTTTGGAAAAGTGGTTTCACTTCTCATAGCAGCAATTGCTTTCAGGGTCTTCTGCTGGCTGACAGAGATTCTCCCCACAGCCCGACACAGCGACATCAGCACATCGTGTTTTCACATCTACCAACTTCTCTCTTATCAAAACCCAGTCATACGGAAGTTTTCAGGCTCTGCAGCCTTTTTTAAAAGGAGAAATCTGTCTTGTTTTTCACACTTTTAGGTTAGCCTATGGAAAGTATACGGAAAGTATACTGCGTTTTCCTTTCTTCTAAAATGGTTAATTTTTCACTTAACATGAGTTTGGGTTTGTTTGTTTGTTTGTTTAAGACCAAGCTTCAAAGGGTGACTCTACTGATCACACCAAAGATGCTTTTCATTTCCATGGGTCTGAATAACTTCCTCCCACATTTACCCAGCCCGTCTGTGCCCACAAGGAACACACAATTTAGGGAGTGAGATTACAGACCCTTTCACTAATCTTGCAGTTTAAATAATTGAATGGGGAATTATAAATACATCAAAAGGGGATAGGTCTGAGCCTATGTCTGCTGAGTTTTAACTTAGGAGTGGAGGCTATTCAACATATAAAAGAAGAGTAATAAAGATCATTCACTTAGTAGAAGCCTTGAAAAACATGAATTATATTTTGTTTGTTTATCTGTCTTCCTTGCAGTGAAAGAATGAGAGGCTAAAGGACACTACAAATAAAAAAAATTTCCGCAATCCAATAAATCACATTAAAATGGAATGAGATTTTTTTTACTTTCTAAGGTGTGAATATTTCAGTATTTCTTGCATTCAATTACACTGTTTTAAATTATCTTATTTCAGACAGATGTAGGCCAGATATCTTAAAAATATTTGGTTTTTATTTATAACTCAGAATTTTTGATTTCTTTTTATATTCTGGAGAAATAGTTACATATCAGTGATTTAGTTTCTCATTTACCAACTAATTATGTAAAATAAATCTGTAAATTGATCAAACTGCTATATGAAATATGAAAATTACATCATTCAGAAAGTCTCATGAAAAATGACATCTGTACCCTTAAATGTGTTAATTCACAATTCAGTCAATATTTTCAGTATCATGAATTAAAACAAATGCATCTTCTAATTAACATTTTTAAGTGGCATTTATAATCTTATGAAATTATAAGATCTTATAGAATAAGAGTTCTATAACAATTTATTCTAAGCACTATATCTCTCAGCTTGATTTACTTCAAATAATAAAGAACACAATGGCAAACTGTTCATTACTTTTTAAGATGATGTGTATTACATACATGTACCATTGGGGAGTCTGCATAGTTCTCACATATACTAGTGCTATGGGCAAGAACAAAGACTCAAAGCAGTTTGGAAGTAGAAAATATACCATATGTTATCTTCAACCATATCAATCAAATAGCTGCCTCCTTATCTGTAAAATCTTTTTGTAGTCTGATTCTCTTGAAAACACTCAGATGAAAAGAATGGAAACAATATAACAATATATCTTAAAGAGGGAGTAATGCTATAGGGAAATCTAACTACTCAGTTCTTTTAAATTTTTCATTTTAAGTTCTGAAAATTTTGGCTGTGGACCCCCGAGAGACCATCTATCCTAAATATTTCCTGCCAGTGTGTGTGTGTGTGTGTGTGTGTGTGTGTACATGCGTGTGAAAAGTAGATGCAGTTTAGGGTTGGGAGGAGATTTAATAGCGTAGGGGCCACAGTTCTTAAGAGAGTCCAGTGAGAGTATTTTCAATGAGGCAGCCTCTATGAACCCTCCGACTTAAGGTCTCTGTACAAGATAGATGCATTACAATCCTACTGTATTCTTTAGATATTTCTTATAGGTGGATAAAAGCTTTTATATTCAATAGTTACTTTGCATAAAAACACAAAAGAGATTTATGTGAATCCCCACTCTTTTTGTTTAAATCATAATATGTGGATGAATATAAGGTGAGATTTTTCTTTCCCCAAGTTATCCCTCAGAAAAGGAGATATTTTATACCAAAGTTCTTATAAAGTCTCCCAAAATATCAGGCACTTGCTCAATTATTTACTTTTAACAAAGTACTGATTGGGGAAGATACAGTAGCCTGAAACAATATTAACTGAAGAGGCTTTTGGATAGTTTTAGCATTAATTTGATGGAACTGGCTAAAATGGAAGCAAAGGAACTTAATACTGAGTTAGTGATGATTTGGGGAGAGATGGCCTAACAATGCTAAGTGCTGGGTGTTGTTGAAAACATGTACTAAAAGATCACTAAAAAAAAAAAAAAAAAGTAATAGAGTAAGTGGTTATCAGACATCTTGAGTAGTAAGAATAGTTGAAAAAAGATATCCAGCGATGGCATCACACATTTTCACAAAGTCCTACAACCCAAACCATGTACATGGAATTCCAGATGACAGGTAGGGGAACAGGCATGCTGCCTATAAAGGTGGCTCTATTTTGATGACAAAGAAGGCAGGGGACTAGAGTTAGACAAAAACTGGTTCATAGAATAAGGTGGAAAAAGAGGAGTACTTCTAAAAATACTCCTCATCATATAGTTATAAAATATTATTTATATTTAAATTAGTAGATTACTTATCATTAAGTACACACTTGATTACTTCATCTGTATCTGTTAAAGGTAATATAGTCCATTTATGGGGCTGGCATTGTGGCTTAGCAGGTTAAGCTGCCGCCTGCGATGCTAGCATCCCGCATGAGCACTGGTTTGAGTTCTGGCTGCTTCATTTCCAATCCAGCTCTTGGCTAATGCATCTGGGAAAGCAGCGGAAGACAGCCCAAGGACTTGGTCCCCTGCCACCCACACGAGAGATCTGAATGGAGTTCCAGGTTCTTGGTTTTGGCCTGGCTCAGTTCCAGCTGTTGCAGCCATTTGGGAGTGAATCAGCAGATGGAAGATCTCTAGCTGTGTCTCCCCTGACCCTCTCTCTGTAACTCTGTTTTCAAAACAAACAAATAAATAAAAAATATAGCCCATTTAGCTGAAATTTTTGAGCTTTTCTTTTAGAAGAATGGGAAATTGCTTAACATCCAATAATTAAATATGTGAGCAAATCTTTAGTCACAGCCATATAACAAGGCACAGATGACATTAAATGTCAGAGCTCAGTATGTTTTTTTCACATGAAGAACTCATTCTAAATATCCAATGGATTACTCATGGATTTGACACAGCACCCACAAAATTAATAAACACTTCTAGCAGAATGTAAATCCTTCTTAAATTTCTTTCTAGGAAATCTAACATGAAATTTTCAATGTATGATTTCAGCATGAAGTACTAAATATAAAATGGAGGATTTGAAAATAATATACTGAGTGCCCCCTTCTGCTAACAGCTTAAGAGAAAATATACATTTAATGATACAGGCAATTTTCTACAACCACACTTGCAGATTTGTGGGCTTATGAATACTCTTATAGAAAAAATTGAATTTATTTTCATGAAAGAGAGTCAAAGAAAGAGAGGGAGTGGGAAAGGGAGAGGGAGAAATACATGACAGAAAAGAGACCTTCCATCCATCGATTCATTCCCAAAATGCCTGCAATAGCCAGAGCTGGGCCGGGCTAAAGCCAGAAGCCAGAAACTCAGTCTAGTTCTCCCATGTGGGTGACAGGGACTCAAATATTCCAGCCCTGATCTGCTGCTTCCCTAGGTGTACATTAGCAGGAAGCTAGAATTGGAATTGGAGCTGGGTCTCAAACTCAGGCACTCAGATATGGGATGGGGTGTCCCCAGTGGCATCTCAATCCCTGCACCACACGTCTGCCCCTAAATACTTTTCTCTTATACACTGAAGGTAGGAATGAAAACTGAGACAATCTTTTAGAAGACAACTTTGTTATGTAAATTCTATGCCTTAAAGCTGCATATCTTTTGCCCCTAAGATTGCAATTTTCAAAAACTAGCCTATAAAATAAAGATGTGCACAGAAATTCAGTTAGACTATGTCTATCATAGCTTTGCTTATCATGGTAACTATCTATAAACATCCTAATGCAATGATTAGTAAACATGTTTTGACATGTGCACATGATGCAATGCCATGCAGTCACAAAACTGATGTTGCAGAAGTATCCTTCTTGACATGTAATAATACTCAAGAAACACTAATAAGTAAAAGTAAGATGACAGACAGAGAAGTACTACATGATGTTTTTGTTAGACAAATAGATGTGTGTACCTAGAAAAAATTTTGGGATGAAGCAAACCAAAATGTTAACAGGATTTGTCTCTAGAGAGTTTTTATAAATGTTTCCTTTTGAAACATATTTTCTTTTTAATAAATATTTTTCTATATATCATTTTAATGCTTTTAAGAAGTTACTCCTCCTAATATTAGACCATAAAATTGCATTCACAGTATTTTTGCTTAACCTCATAATATTTTCAGTATTTACAGGACCATAATTTCTTCTTCCCTATGACTTCCCTGTGTTTGACAGCTGCCAATCAAGAAAACTTGATTTATCATGAAACATTCCAGAAGATGATTCAGGGTCCCAAGTTCCCCAATAATTTCCCTACTCTTGAGTTGGTAAGAATGAAAGAGTTTGGCTGGGAATTCTTTCCTCCATATCCCAACTATGGCAGAAGCGACCAGCGCAGAAATATTTCAGGCTTACTGGAAGCAGTAGATACAGCAAGAACAGCTTTTATTCCCAAATATTATTCAGAACATTTGAAAAGCATAAACTGTTTCCATGTGTTTTTTCTTCCTATATCTGTTCTCTCTCTGTTGCCTTTCCCGTTTAGTTTCTCAGAGCTAAATTTCCTCTTATTCCTCACTTAACATTCATTCAGTAAATATTTATTGAGGATTTCTAGGTTCTCCATACTTGTCACTTATACTAAACTGTTACCCTTTCTTATTTTCTCACATAACTTTATACATAGGGAATGCAATCTCTTTTTCATCTAGTTCCCTGCCTTGCTTGATGCAGAAACCTGGCTCTTCATGGATGTCACAGTTAAATTCCCAGGAACATGTCAATTTGAAAGCCTTATGAGGGAAAGATAAATTACACCCACTTTGTTTGCTAAGTATCCAGTGTCTGACTGAAGAGTGGTAGACATCCCTTGTGTTAACACCCAGTTTCCTCTCTCTTTCTGGGTGCACAGAAGACTCCACTCTTACTCCCCTGCAGTAGGATGAGACCACAGGATTACATCTGGCTAATGGAGTGCAAACTGACTGGTGTGTTGCTTTGAAATAGAAGTACCCATGAGCAGAGCAGCTCATTCCCTCCATCAGTGAACCTTGGAGACATTCATTCTGTGTTACGATTGCTGGGTTAAAACAGTGAAGCCATCATGGTGGCCACATGGAGGAGAATTAACCTGTTAACTTAAACTTTGGATAGGTAAGAGAAGTATATTTTTGATGTGTTTAGGCAGCTGACATTTGGGTTGGACTAGGGTGGGAGGTGTCTCCATTACGGTAGCATAATTTTGGCCTATCCTGACTAACACATTATGGCACAGAATTAGCTGCTCTGGGAACATTTGTTGAAAAGTGTCAGAAAAGCAAGTTCCACTTATAGATTTCCTGTATGTTCCAGGTCCCGTGCTAGACACCTGATCATAATCTTACTTAAGCCTCTCAACCAAGTGTTTATAAAAATACAACAATTTCTGCATCTAAGATCAAACAGAAGGGAGTGAATCCACATCTGAAATGACATCTCATCCCTAGCAAGTCATATTCTTTCTTTGATACATTTTGTTTCTTTCTTACTACATATGATGAGAGGAACAACATTTGATACTTTCAGTGTATGCTTTCACTTTGAGAACACCAAACCATGGTCACTCTTCTTGTCATCTCATTGAAAATGAGATGGCAATAAGAAGGAAAGTAGAGGACTATAATTTCTCCAACACTGTGCCTTAAAACTTCTTCACCTTTTGGGTACTGCATGAAATATCTCTTCACTATCAAATTCAGTGATCTGTTCCTCATTTTAAAAATATGAGGCTTCTATTACCATGACCATTGTCTTTCTTACTGTACCTTCTCGGGACATAAACTCTACTCTGTTCTACATGTTTCATGTATTAGTGATTCTTTTTGGTTTCCTTCTTCGTGTACAGCTTCTGTACTTCAATGGTGTCACCGTCCTTTGAGTGAAGTTCACCCAGTAGTATTATTAGCTTCCATTTCAATTTTCTTTTTTCTTGCTTACTCCTGCTCTCACGTGCTCTCTTTGGCTACTAGTAGTATGTTTTTCTAACTCTCTAAGTCCTCTCCACCATCATTTATATGGTTAAAGTTGACTAAGACCAAGGCTACCCACTGTGGCTTTCTCTGAATGTGCTTCATACTACATTCTCCCCACAACGCCCACCCCATAGCTTTTTCAGTGGGAAGGTGAAAGGTATAGTTCAGAGAGAAGTGATTCTACCAATGACTAGTGCTAAGGCCACTATGAGCAGCAGGTACACTCCATAACCTCTTACAACCTCAGCTTTTTAATCCTGAAAATAAGATAGCCATACTTACATTTAAAAACTTGTGTGTAATGAAGAAATGCTTGATATCCTGAGGGTGTACATTACACTCCAAATCTTCTCATATTTTATTTGTATTATTTTAATATGTTAGAAATTATCATCAATTTATTCCATCTCCTCCTACTAGATACTCAAGGTGCTACGATGATTTATGTTCGTTGCTTCAGGGAAAGCATGGTTGGGGGAAAAGCTTCCAACTGGTGTCTTCCTGGTGGTTTACAAGAACTAAAACATTTGTGGAAATGGAAAAGACTTCAGAAGGGCAGGAAACTGTAAGCAAATGCCATGAGACTGTCACTGTGTTGCTGCTCAACCTCTACACAAGAAACAAAAGAGACTGATGGAGAGGAGGTGAGGGCTCCAGAGGGCTCTGCAGAGGCCAAGAGACTCCATCCTGTGCCTCCTGGGTTGGAAGCCCAGGAGAAGGCACATGGTTCTTGGGAATGAGTATGAGAGTATGATTAGGCAAAGAGCATTGGGAATGGCTCTGCAAGATTGTTGAGTCATGGTGCCATGACACTAGAAGTGTGGTTTGTGTGAGTGTCACGGAAAGTTCACAGATCTGATGGACAGTCAGAAGCTTAGGGATCTTTTTAGTGGCCTAGGAGGAATGGGGACCAAGCACATGGAAGGCAGAGAATTTTAGCTGCTTGATATTTCCATCACCACATTTAAATGGGCTATCACACAGAAATTAAGTTATAGAAAAATAGAATTCTAATTTATGCATATCAGAGTTTCATGCCATCTGCACATTCATATTTTCATCTTTCCTTTTAATAGCCGAGGGAGAGATGTCTGTCATTCAAATTCAAAGTCTATTGGTGTTCTAGATCTACTACTTTGTTCCTTTTGAGAGATCTGTGTCCCCATATTCAATTTCCCTCCTAGAGTTTGTGATTCTATTCCTGCTCCACAATTCTTAACTTCCATCTTTGGCAACTTCAAATGACCTCTTTTACCTGATCATTCCTTTGTTCACAAGAAAGATTTCAACAGTGGCAGTGTCATGGTGACTGCACAGATGACTGGCCCTTAGAACATAAGCTAGCTCCTTCTCCCTAACCTCTTGGCATTTCCCTACAGCTTTCTTGCTCCCATTCTCTTTGGAGGAAGTGCTTGCTGACAATACCACCTGTCACTCTTATCCCATTCATTCTCATGGTTTTTTTTTTTTTTTTTTTTTTTTTTTAAATGTTCTTTCCTATTTTTGACATCACTGACCATCTGTGCTTTTTTAGAAATGATCTTGACTTACCTTTTAAATACTGTAACAGGACTACAACCTAATTACTGTCTCTTCAATTAAGTCTTCCCATCATACTCATTAAATCTCTTTTTTTTTTCCCACTAAGTCTCACATGATTTTCTTCTAAATATCTTCAAATCTAAAAGCTTGTATTCCCCAGGTGGTTTCTCTTCAACAGTGACATCTATTTGCTGGATATCATACACAGTAATTTTTGGTCTGCTATTCAATTTGTCAATGGGTTCCCCTTATCTGTTAACTCTAGTTAGGAAGTCCGCAGAAAATCATGTCTCAAAGAACAAGTAGACCAGAAAGTGACTTAATTAAGATGCACTGAGTATTCTCTACCCCTGGAATGTTACTTAAGCAACAGCTATCATCCACAGAATTTCCAACCATCACAATGCATGTGACTGTTTCTTCTCATGTTTGAGAGGATCTCCAGAACTAAACTTTTTCTTCTTTCCAACTCACTACTAAGTCTTTCTATTTTCTATGATAAATGTTATCCTGGTCAAATGAAGTGACTAGTTCTAACAAACAGATTTTCAAGTTTCTCATAGATAGTAACATCATTTCCCTTCAAGAGACATGTGGGAAACATACAAAACTGCGTGTCAGTTTTCCTACGAAATAGGAATATTTCTTGCAATAGAGTCCGCCTCCTCTACTTAGACATTACTCTCAGAGTCTGGTCCTAGCTAGATCTCTGATGTCTCTGACAATTTCTGTATATCCTGTTCCTTGGATGGGAAGACACGTGACTCTTCTTACTTCCTGTTTTATCCCGATAGGAGCCTATAGGCAGGTTTAAAGAGTACAATCTCAGTCACTATTAGATGTAAATGATGGAAAAAATAATAATAAAAAACCAAAGCTCACTGGATAGGCTTAGTAACAGAGAGAACTGCAGAGAACAGAATTACTGATCTTCAGATCAAAACAACTCATACAATGTGAACAACAGAAAGAAAAAGAACTGATTTTCAGTGTCCTGTGGTGCAAGAAATGAAGATTTAACATTTATATGGACATAATCAGAGTCTCATAAGAGAATTCTGTATTATTTTTACAACTGTATGTGTGTTAATTTATGGTTATTCCAATAAAATTTTAATTATAAAAATGCATGCCTATTGTAATAAAACAGAAATGATTCAGAAATATATGGAGTAACTTCTGAAAACACCTGTTGCACACTCCCCTATTCACCTCTGGGGTGTAGCCATTATCATCAATTGTTTGAGGAATAAGCTTCTGCAATTTATTGTATGCATACACTGTCATGCACACACACACACACAAATATATTTAGGTTAATGTATTGTTACATATACTTTCCTTATTTTATAAATACGAGAAAAATACTGGCCATTCTGTACTTTGCATTTTCACTAAACATGTTAATAGACAGCTATCTACATTAGTATATATAGCTACCTCATTTGAAAATGTTATATTTCAATTTCTATATAAAGTAATTCTTTTGCCAATGATACTTAAATTGTTTCCAAAGTTTTGAAGTTTCAAACAGAACTAAAAGCTACATTTAATTCTCCTTATAAAATTCAAGTTTCTTTTTCAGAATTCCTGCTTTTCTTTCTATTTTGCAAATGTAGTCACTTCAGATCTGTTTTCCAAGGGCCCATTTTGGCACTCCTACCATTTTCACCTTGCTTTCGCAGCTGATCCATTTCCAAAGTTTTACTGATCCACTCCTGCTATGTCATGACTTGTTCACCCAATAACTTTTTGGCACCATGTCCAAAAGTCATTAAATTGAATTGGCTCTAAATCTAGATCACCTCCCGATAAATCTAATCTTTCTATTCCCTCTTCCTGGAAATAAATGTTTTATGATGTATATAACCAGATGAATATGCAGAATCTTCACATGATTCCTCCAATGACAACTCATGTGTAATAGTTTAAAAAACTAACCTGCTGCCACTTTCATTAAGCATACCACTAATGACTAAGCCTCTTTGTAATAGTTTCAGGCCCTTTTTCTCCCAATATTCCAGTTTCTCATTTTACAAACATAAGGAAGCTGCTTCCAAAATTCTTATACCAATTGACTTATTACCAAGTTAGTCATTTCTTTCTTCACAAACAATTTAAGATTTGATTGCTCATCTTCAGGCATATGGTGCAAAAATGTTAACAATTCATACCTGGAGAACATCCCTGACTTCAGACTTTCCTCTGCCAATTCAGCTCCCCTAAACCATTACATTATCATCTTCAACATGATTTTCCCAATATTTCTCTTCTCTGAAATGTACACTAACTAGAAACCATTGTATAGAAATTAAACCATCCTATCCAACATGCAGGCACTTCCATCATACTCATCCTTTCCCTCTTTCCCTCGCCTGTTCTCAGTCTGTGATCTTGTGTCTGGAACACATTCGACTCTCTTCTCTGCCACTCGTTCCTGCCATTGCTTCCTTCACTGACTTTGAACTTATTGCTCTTTGTGGTCATTCTTCAGAATTCTCTCCTCACTATGATTCACTTTTGCACTAACCTTTATATACTACTAATGATTTCAAGAATGTGTTTTTATAGTTTTCCATATCTATTTGTATGCTGTCCTGTTAAAATAGAAAAGGTGCCACAACATGTCAGAGAAACCCCTTGACTCCAGAAGTTGGCAGGCACCTGAAATATGACTTAAAATGGATGAATGAATGACGATTTCCTTCTGGCTGAATACAGTCAATCATATTTTTAAATCTATGGTAGGTTAGGTCTATGATTTTGACAGGAAATATCATGTTATTTTTTAAATGAAGAATTAAAGCATGATCAGGAATTATTAGATGCCTTTCATCAAAATGGATTTAAATTCTTAATAACAGGTTTTAATACTCAATTGTGGACATCCTGTCAAGTCTAGACATGACAAGTTCTTCGATCATATGAGAGAGAATCTTACAAAGAAAGATCCATTCCAAAAACTTGTTTCTGAATTTAAAAATGTTAAAATCAAAGTGAACAGAGTGATTAATAATAAATTTCTCCAATGAGGAGAAAAATGTTAAAATTCTGTACATTTTATGTATTATGTCTTGCTTCTAGGCCCAAACAAGACTGCTGTGTTTCTTGGCTGACACAGAGATCTCACAGAAGAGAGTCTCCCTTACTCAGCAGCAAGTGCTAAGCACACCAGATTGTCATGGCAATGACTGTGGAAAAGGAGGAATGCAATATGGAATGTCTGTTCTATAAAGACCTGCTCAAATGAATTGTTCTTGTTGCTACATATGTTGCATTTTCTTCACTTTATAAACAATATTAATTATGTATCTTCTCCCTTCTCCTATATTCTTAGACATGAAATAAATCTTTGTAATTCTACTTAGTCCACTTCATGATACTATAAAAGCAAAGCTCAGCTTCAAACCTTGTTATTCTAGTGTTCTGTTTCTTGCTATTTAAACTTATTATAAACTAATCAGATTAGTTTCCAAAGACAGAATGATTTTTATATGAAAAATAATTAAAAGATATAAATAATTTAACAATACACATACTATAAATAAAGTGTCTCACTCAACAAGCTACTCTAGTGGTGGATGTTTTGGGTAGTGTTTAAGATGATGCTTAGGATGCCTGCATCCCATGTTGGAATGCTTGGGTTCGAGTTCTGGCTACCCTTCTGATTCCCCTTCTTGCTAATGCACACCCTGGGAACCAGCAGGTAATGGTTCATGTAGGTGGGTCCCTGTCACCCATGGTGGAAATCCTGATTGAGTTCTTGGGTCCTAGGTTCAGTCTAGCCCTCTCCCAGCTGTTGAGGGCATCTAAGGAGTGAAACAGTGGATGGAAGATCTCTGTGTCTCTCATTCTGTCTCTGACTTTCAAATAAACAAAATATTTTAAGTACTATCAGAACTAGTGAAAAACGACCAGCACACATATGCAGGAAATAAAATGAAAAGGTAGTAGAACATGCGAAGATTCATTATCCAAAGTCTTAATTCATGAAATACTCCTATTGCTTATGTATACCGGAACAACTGGTTTCCAGTACAGAATGGATAGAAAAGCAGAGTTATCTATCTGGTAGGCAGTTTATCTGTTGAGAGATCACTTTGAAAAAAAAATCATTTGCTGTAGATGGAAAGGAAGAAAAGGAAGGAAGAAAAAAAAGGAATTATGGAAGGCCAATAATAAATTCGTATATGAGCATAATTTTAAATGTGTGATTTTATCAAAGTAAGTGGAAGTAAAATGGTTTACATGGACTATAAAGTGGAAATCCTAGTTCTGATATTAGTAGCAATATTGCAGGACAAACTACTAAACAGGTTTGAGACTTCATTTCCTCATCTGTAACAGTGTAGCTAATAACACTTACTTTAAAGAGTTGCTGAAGGGATTAAGGGAGATGTGAAGCAATTTGCAGTGACTGGCAAACAGTACATATACAACAAGGAATGGCCGTTCTTGATATTATTATTATTGTTACTGTAATTATCACCATCATCCTGGTTTTTTTTTTTTTTACTTTTAGAATTGGAAATGCAGCAATCTTCTAGTGAGTTCAATAGCCACCAGAACCTATTAAAAACTAAAGTTTGCTATTTCTATAATCAGTCATCTGTAGTAAACTGAATTACCATTTTGGAGCTTTTAATGTTTACCTCGATAATAATACAAACAGGCATCTAAAGTGTCAATGCACTATTTTTTGCTATCAATGCAAAAAACTTATTGAGTACTCAACAAATGGCATATTCTATTTACAACATATAGTTACAAATTTGATTTAGAGTTAAATTTGGTTTTGTGTATAAAAGCATACTTGTCTAGAAACTGCATTTTTCTTCTCATGATGATAGCCCTAATCCTTTCTATAGCATCATTAATCCAGTCACCCTCATATCAGGAATCAATCCTTGACTCAACTGCTAATCATCACCAAAATACATATTTATTTTCCTGACATAGTTCAGATGTTCACTATTCTTTCCCATGAGTTTTACCTAGTCATCTTTCTATAATAATTACAAGTGAAATGGGGGTGGGGTATGTGTGACTGTGTGTAAATTGTCACTTCCCTATTTCTTTTGGGATTTACCCAAGAGCAACAAAGAAAACTAGAAATAGAAGTGCAAGACACCAAAAACCCTCCATCATACAATAGGTGGAAAAACAACCAAAGATAACGAAGACCAAATAAGTATGCTGGTGGAAGGGAGAGAGGCAACCCTTGGATTCTCAGGGACAGCTGGCAGAAACTGCTTCTCCAAGATGAAGAGACTGCCTTGAGTGTGAGACCAAAGTTCCCTCTTTTTCAGAACACCAACAGGGGCTGTGGATTGCTGGTGCTAAGAATTCCCCTGTACCTGGTTCCTTCTTGAGGGCCAGAGAAGGAAGCGCTAAGTAAGAAATCAGACAAAAAAGCCATTTTTGAAAGAACTAGATGTTTTGATAACCATCTTTTCTGGGAGGATTACCAAAGTACATTTGCTGGTACAAGAAGTAATTGTTTTCTGACTACATAATTCATTCATGCTCATGGATTAGAGTGGCAAAGGAAGTAGAATTTCCATGTAAGGTCTTAAAACAAGGTAACCCTTTAAAAGGTTTTAGAAACTGTTCCTTCTGTTTGGAATTGTAGCATACTTTCTAAATGAGAAATATTACTCAAAGATTCAATAGTATGTATATATTAATTTATGACACTATTTTCATGAGGAAAACCCAGAGTGAAGTATATATTTGAGGAGAAGAATTAAAAATTTAGTTTCCCATTTTTTTTAGTGTAGGGTTTCTTCAGTTTTCTTTCCAATTCCATTTTTCTGCTTTTATTACTTTTGGATAGTTCTTTAAACTTAAAAGTTAGCGTATATATAAGTCCATTCTAGAATTGGGAAATATTAAGACCAAGTACAATTTTAAACATTTAAATGAAAAAAAAATGAGATTAGTGGTTTAATATTTTTGCTGTATTTATAGAACCAATATGTAATAAATGCCTCTTTGGAGTGTTTTCATTTGTAAATTGGGTTCTCAATATAAAATCCACCAGTGAGAGGTTATAAAGGAGTCCTTTCTTTATCTGAATATCAGTTACCTTCAGGAAGGGTGCCAGGCAGACCAGCTTTGTATTTAAAATGACCTATAACAAAACATTGTGGTATGGTTCTAGGATCTATTAAACTGGTATTACTTTTATTTAATGTACAAACATTTAGAATAATAATAATATCTCTTACCTAGTGTAGGTTTTTGGTCTCAGGACAAAAATATCTTTGTCTGAAGTCAGGAATTCATTTGATGAAGGAGAACTGAGCACTCCGTGTGCCAGACAGCCTCTGAACAAGGTACTGGATACAAGCATGATTGATGAGAATAGGAAACTCCACCCTAAAGAAGTCTGAATTCCAGTCAAGGAGAGAGGCTGTCCCTCCTATGCTATGATTTTAAAGATAAGAAGGAAAGTCCGTTGTCCACTGAATTGCATCTATTACTATTAGCAGTGCATAAACCTTTAAGGCTGTTTTATATGCTGTTGTGGTACAGTTGCAGTCAGATACTTTGTTCCACAGTAGGCTTGCACTAAATATGAATTGATGGGTAGAAGCCTAGAGGAATAGGTGAAAACCCTGTTTTTGGGTTTTATTTTGTAAAGAAACCTCTTTTTTTTTTTTTTTTTTTTTTTTGACAAGCAGAGTGGACAGTGAGAGAGAGAGACAGAGAGAAAGGTCTTCCCTTTGCCGTTGGTTCACCCCCCAAATGGCCGCTGCGGCCAGCGCACCGCGCTGCCGATGGCAGGAGCCAGGTGCTTATCCTGGACTCGCATGGGGTGCAGGGTCCAAGCACTTGGGCCATCCTCCACTGCACTCCTGGGCTACAGCAGAGAGCTGGCCTGGAAGAGGGGCAACCGGGACAGAATCCAGCGCCCCGACCGGGACTAGAACCCGGTGTGCCAGTGCCGCTAGGCGGAGGATTACCCTAGTGAGCCGCAGCACCGGCCAAGAAACCTCTTTTAAAACACAAAAATCCTTGAGAGGACAACACATTATGATATTAGCAAACATTGATAACTTAGTATAATTTGATCTCAAAATATATGTTATCTGTATCTTGCATTGTTTGAGGATTGATATACCAAACAGCAGTCAGGGAATGTTAAGTTCAGATGGTTAAAGGAGAAATGTCTAGAGGGAAAAAATTTGAAATGTGAAGAGTGTAAAGACAAGGTAAGAATTGTGTAAAACATCAGAAAAAAAGTTTTAGGCACTGGGACAAGAGGTAAAAAAACTCACATCAGGAAAAGGGTAAATAATATATAAAATGTGAGCAGGCAGGCAGTGCCTACCATTGAAATACTTCAGCTATTTCACATTTGCTGGAGCTGACTATTAAATAGAATTATTATAATGGCTCAGTTGAGCAGCACTGAGCCCTGGCATGAGAACAGGAGAGTTGAGCTTCCCATGACCTTGGGGAGGGCTGGGAATAACAAGCTGATACCATTTTCTCTCTGGTGCACATGAAGCCCCAAACACCAGGAATCCTGTACACTTGACTGTTCACCTTGATTGTAGCTTTATAAACAGAAACATGAAGACAACACAATTTCAAGTTCTAGTTGAATCTGGGCTTCCTGATTACACTCAGATAAGTTCACTGTTTGCTCTGGCAATGTATGTGGCTCAGGAGCTGGGCATTAATGTGTCTCACAGAATCTTCATTTCAATTATCTTCACTCCCTTAGTGAAACACTGCATGGCTTTTCCAGGCAGAATTCTTTTTTGGGGTTTTGACTTACTATGTTGTATCGCAATGATTTGGGAGCTCTCTGAGGCAGGGGTCTCAAAAGAAGCCATATCAATACACATGTAGCAGTATATTTGAAATATTCGTCGATGTTTTTCATGTGCATCCTCTCTCTGTATTTTCCATGGTGCAATTTTGTTCCTCCCTCACCTTTCAGCAATGTGGGCAATGATAATTTTGTAGCCTCCTCCCTAACGGAAGGTTATTAAGCAGAAATGCAAGAAGACAAACAGATCATTCTTGAGCGCCACATTAAAATTCTGAGACAAAGTCTAGACCATGGTTTTGGAGAACAGTATCAAGTAGATTTTTCTCAACATTTTGCTTTCTCCTGCCTGATTCCAATCCCTCCAAAGGAGTCTTCTGGAGTGGACATTCAAGGCTGAGAACAGAGAAGCAAGGTGGCAGAGAGCCAGTGTATTGACAGACTGATCCTGGCCTCTTCCTTTTCCTCCAGAACCCAAGGAGGTAGTAGCTTTGCAGACACTCTTGTGGTTGCAAGGTAAGGTTGCAATGGAGGAAAATAAACTGGATTCAAAGCAGATTTTCCAAGCCCCTAAGAAAGATAAGGAAGTAGCCAGACAGAGCCAACACCAGGTGGTGGGAGCTGTGTCACGCTGAGAGGTCCCTGGGGTGTGCAGTGGAGGGCACAGTGCAATCTGTTGGCAGACAGGAACTTAATGGAGTAGATGGCAATTCTGTGAGGTGATGACCAAGAATCAGACGGGACAGGATTTTTTTCAGGGGATGCCAGTGTGGCCATATGCCAAGTGAGACCACACTATCCTATGCATTCTTGCTAATAACAGCAATAACTTCGAGAGCACACCTATGATTCAGGAACTGCCCAAAGACTGCAGAATGGATCAGATAATTTCATCCCCACAGCAACTCTAGGACTGAGGTTCCCTTTTCTGCTTATATGATAGAAGAAACTGAAGCTGAACTTGGGTAAACAACTTTTCCACACTGCCTTGTGGTAAGGGGTAGTTTGATTGTACACTCTGTGCCAGGCGCTGAAAACTAGTATAAGCTGGCAGAGGAGATGGCAATTTCCTTAACCCATGTACATTTGTGTTGAAGGTGTGAATGTTACTTTGAACTACAGTTCAAGTTCATTGAGCATGGCTTTGATGCTAAATGACAGATTCTTTCATCTAAATAGGCAACATTAGCTTAATACATTTTTCAATAAACGCCTTGGCACATAAACATTTCAGGTTAAGGAATGAATGTGGTTTGTCTGTTATTTTACGTAACACCTGCTTAGTGATTCTCTTTTCCACTGTCTGAATCTAAGATTTTCTGTTTTATTCTTACCTCTTAATCATTTCATTGACTATACTATCTCTCTTTCAATTTTAGTGGTTTTTTTTTTTTTTTTTTTTTGGACAGGCAGAGTTAGTGAGAGAGAGACAGAGAGAAAGGTCTATCTTCTGTTGGTTTACCCCCCGAAATGGCTGCTCCGGCTGGCGCGCTGCACTGATCTGAAGCCAGGAGCCAGGTGCTTCTCCTGTTCTCCCATGTGGGTGCAGGGCCCAAGCACTTGGGCCATCCTCTACTGCACTCCCGGGCCACAGCAGAGAGCTGGACTGGAAGAGGAGCAACCAGGACGGAATCCGGCGCCCCAACCAGGACTAGAACCCGGGGTGCCGGTGCCACAGGCGGAGGATTAGCCTAGTGAGCTGTAGCACCGGCCTCAATTTTAGTGTTTTTTAAATGCTTATCTTAGTAATGCACATGGTTAGGCACTCTTAGTTTCTAATCTACCTGCTGCATGTTAAAACTTCCTATTTGTTTAAAACTTTTATAAAGTTCCATTTATTGGAAGGGGAAAGAGAGACAGAGAGAAAGAAAGAGAATGAATATGAATCTTCTATACACTGGTTCACTCCCCAAATGGCCACAACAGCTGCAGCTGGTCCAGGCTGACGCTGAGAGCCCTTAACTCCATCCTGGTCTGGCATGGGTGGCAGGAACCAAGTACTTGAGTCCACTACTTTCCCAGGCACACTTAGCAGAGTGCTGGATCAGTAACAGAGCAACCAGAACTTAAACTAGGACTCTGATACGGGATACTGGCATTGCAGGTGGCAGTTTCGCTCACTGTGCCACAATGCTGGTCCCAGGATTTCCTATTTTCTAACAAAATTACAACACAATGAATTTTTTTTTTTAAAATTTGTGATGGATTTCTTAATGTAATAAATATCCATTCATAATACTGACTGTGGTGTTTATAAAGCTAAAATACCAAAAAGCTTATCCATTTTCAGCTTTGTTTTATTTAACTCCCAAGGAAATGTGGCCAAGATAAATACAGCCAGAGGAGAGATTTATGTAAGATAGAGGGGGACACGCCAGGGAAGTGCCCCTTCCCGAACACCCATCTCCTCTAATCACTAGGTCTACAATGTCATGGCAGAGAAAGCTAAGAGGTGGTCCCTAGAGGACAGTGATGATTGTTTTAAACAGACATGGAGGAAGAGGGAACAGCATTGCAAATATGGAGCAGAATATAATTAAAAGCACCAAATTGGCAAAAAGTAAGGTAAATATGCCTTTATATTTCTTGGCCAGGGATAATTGTACACACACACACACACACTTTAAAAAGTTAATGGAAAATGCATATTATGAAAACACTATGCATGGTTCCCAAAATTCTTTGCATCAACATGAACTTTAATTCCATTTTCCATGAACTTTTTGAAGTCCCTCATATAAACCCACATATAGGCGCACACATACATATGTGTATTTCTTGAATTTTCAAGCACTCTTAAGATTTGGCTAGACAAGTGAAATTCAGCTATATTGTAGAACAGGAACTACAAAACGATGGTCATATTTTGCAGTCATTAATAACAGAGTAGCTAGCTGGTTCCCTGTGGAGTAGGGAGCACTCTCCAGTTTACTACAGTATCCACCCAGCCCCTTTCTCTCATACCAGCTTGGCCTTATAGTTGGTGGCCCTCAACACTACATGTTGCACATCTCAAGGATGTGAATATACCAATACCTGGGCACCTTCTTAGAGCATTCAATCAGAATCCCTCAGCATGGGTCTTGCACTTGGGTATTCCTCTGTTTAGCCAGAGATGAGTACAAGTGTCCCATGAGATCTTAATTATTAGATTAAAGCAGTTATTTTTTTAAAAAAACTTCCCTGTGTACCAGTACTTTTCAATCCAGGCTGCACAGCAGTGATGTTGGATGCTTAAAAAATGGACACAAGGTTTTATTCTCAGAAATTCTGATTTAATTGGAATGAGGTGGAAGGGCATTCCTCATTTTGAAAACTTTTTCATTTTAATGGGCAGCAAAGTTTAGATCACTGATACAGAGTGAAAACGACAGGACTTTGAACAAAATGACATGAGAAAGGTAACGGGTTGATAGGCACTGGAGGGTGCAAAGGTGATATCAGACAAAACTAGAAAGCTATTAAGCAGACATGGTTTACATTAGTAGGGATTGGGACCATGACCACAGGCCACAGTAAGATGGAGAGAAAAGAATGCACGAGAGAGATGTTGTGAATACAGATGTCATTGTTATAGATTAGCAAAACTCTCCTGCAATTTCCTAATCTCATGTTAGCCTGCAAGCAAGTTTGAAATCTGATATTGAGCTACCTGAGTGCTCAATAAACAATTTAAAATGAGAATTTAGTTCTGATCTGTTAGCATCTTTGAGCACCTGAGAGAAGCAAACATTTATCCTCTTGGAGAAATCCAGATACACCTCAGGTAGGGAACAGAGAATACTCCATGATAAAGTCCTAAAAAATATAGGCTTATGGTAAAAGATAAAAAACAGGTCCTGGCATGTGGCATGGCGGGTAAAGCTGCCTCCTGCAACACCGACATCCCATATGGGCACTGGTTCGTGACCTTGCTGCTCTACCTCCGATCCAGTTCCCTGCTAATGTTCTGGGAAAAGTAGCAGAAGATGACCTAAGTGCTGGGGTTCCTGCACTCCTGTGGGAGATCTGGAAGAGGTTCCTGGCTCCTAGCTTTAGCCTGGCCCAACCCTGGCTGATGTAGCTATCTGGGGAGTGAACCAGAGAACGGAAGATATCTCTCTCTCTCTCTCAGTCTCTCCCTCTTTCTCTTTCACATAAATAAATAAATAAATAAATAAATCTTTAAAAAATTCAATAAACCACAGGAAATAAGACACCATGAACAAAGAGATAAAAGCAGACCTGCAAAGGGTTCTGATACTGGGATTATCAGATATGGAATATAAAAGCTGTATGTTTGAAGTGTTTGAAGAAACAAGAGAGCAAAGAACTATTTTATTTATTTTATAAACATTTTACATAAACATTTATTTACTTATTTAGTTTCACTTTATTTGAAAAGCAGAGAGAGAGAGAGAGAGAGAGAGAGAAACTTTCCATCCACTGGTTCATTCTCTGTCTGCAATAGCCAGAGCTGAGGCATGCTGAAGCCAGGGGCCTGGGACTCAATCTCAATTTCCCTGTGGGTAGCAAGTAATCAAGTGCTTGAGCCGTTATCTGCCGCTTTGCAGGGTGTGCATCAGCAGGAAGCTGGACCAGAAGTAGAGGAGCCAGGACTTGAACCAGGCACTCCAGTATGAGAAGTGCAATATCTTTACTGACACACCAAATGCCTGTTCCAAGGGACTATTTAAAATAAAATTATTTGGGGCCAGTGTTGTGTCGTAGTGGGTTAAGCTGCCACCTGTGATGTTGGCATACATATAGGCACCAGTTTGAGTCTCTGCTGCGCCACTTCTAATCCAGCTCCCTGCTAACATTCCTGGAAAAGAACCAAAGATGACTTAAGTGCTTGGGCAGCTGCCATCCAGCAGACCTGGAAGAAGCTTCTGGCTCCTGGCTTCTGCCTGGCTATTTCAGCTATTTGGGGAATGAACTAGAAGATGGAAGATAGATATCTTTCTGTCTGTCTTTCTCTCTCTCCCTCTTTCTCCATAACTCTGGCTTTCAACTAAGTAAAATTTAAAAATTATTTATTTATTTTATTTGTTTGAAAGGTAGAGAGGCACAGATAGTAGATCTACCATCTACTATCACACAATAGCCAGGGTTGGATAAGGCTGAAGCCAGGAGCCAGGAACTCAATCCAAGTCTCCTATGCAGGTTACAGAGACCCAAGTACTTGATCCATTACTGCTGTCCCAACAGTGTGCACATTAGCAGAAAACTAGAATTGAGAATGGAGCCAGGATTTGATTCCAGGCACTTTGACATGGCACATGGGCAAACCAAGTGGCATCTTAACTACCACATCAAACACCTGCTACAAAGTGACTATTAATAATGATAAAATTATTTTTGAAAAAATAAAGACTGAGAAATGAAAAATGTAATGATCAAAATGAATATAGCTTAAGACATCACTAGTACTCAAAGGTAAGCCTAAAAAAATCTTCCAGGCTCCAGGTATAGGTAAAAAGATATGGATGATACAAAAGAAAGTTTAAGAAATATGAGGGGGTGAAAAAGATCATGATACAGAATCCCAAAAGCACAGAAAAGACAGAATGGGGCACAGGCAATAATTAAAGATAAAATCATGAATATCTTCCATGACTGATCAAAGACATTAACTCAGAGATTAAAAAGTATGGCAAATTCCGAGTAAGATTTTTAAAGAAAAATCTATTCCTACACATATCACAGTGAAAGTGAAAAACACTGAAGACAAAGATAAGAGCTTGAAAGTAGCTAGATAGAAAAGCCTGATTAACTCAGCCACTGACAGCAAAACAAATCTGAGAGAATGTACGGTCAACCTAGAATTGTGTATTCAGCAAAAATATTCCCAAAGATCAATGACAACATAAAATATATTTTCAGATGTTTGTCATCAACAGTCTCTCATTAAGAACAATTCTCCAAAATGTTCTTTAGGCAGAAGGAAAGTTTAATGTGTAAGAGAGAAAGTAAGCCATGAAATATAGGTATATGGGTTAAGTCTGGATATTAAAATCACTAGGGTAATTACTTAGGAATAGAAGTAGTGTGTTAGTTCCAAAGAAAAAGATGGAATGAAAGAATGGAAATTGTCCTATCAAGAATGACAATTTTTATGTGTGGTAGAATATTGGTGTGAATCAGAAAAATTTCTTCATACTTTCTGTATTGCTTAAAGCATTTATAATGAACATGTAATATGTGTATCAAAAAAATCACATCATTGTTTCCTGTTTCTCCTTTGTAACCTTCTTATCAGGCAAGTTTTAAGTGACTGATGTCAATTGTAAGCTCTAAATGGGCAGAGATCCTGTGTGTGAGTTTTTCCTAGCTATTCTCTCTTCAAAGCTTAATTTACTACATGGCATGTAGTATATACTCATGAAATTAGAAAATAATGAATCACTTCATATAGATTGCACATGATGCCTGTATTAGGTTGAATAATGCCCTTCTAGCATATACTCACATCCTAATTCTTGACAACAGTGTCCCCTACATGATTTTTTAAAGGACTTTGTGGGTGTGATTGGGTTAAGAAACTTGAGACTGGTAGACTATCTTGTAACACACTGAACACCCTCAACACAATCACAGATGTCCTGATGAGAAGGAAGCAAAGGGAGACTTGACATGCACATGAGAGGGGATGGCAGGGTGGGCCTGGAAGCAGAGATGGAGTGACATACCCACAGGCTGTATTGGTAGCTGGTAGCCACAAGAAGCTGGAAGAAGCAAGGGATGGTTTTTCCCATAAAGCCTCTGGAGGAAGCAAGGTCATGCTGACACCTGGATTTCAGTCCAGAGGTACTAGTTTCAGCCTCTAATTTCCAGGACTGTGAGAGTAAATATGGTATTTTAGGCTGCCAAATTTGAAATAATTTCTTATAGAATCCTTAGAAAGCAAATACAGAGTTAAAGAGGAATCAAACATTAAGAATTTAGAGCTGAGTTAAAGAGTTTAAGAGTGGCTGGCGCCGTGGCTCACTAGGCTAATCCTCCGCCTTGCGGCGCCGGCACACCGGGTTCTAGTCCTGGTCGGGGCGCTGGATCCTGTCCAGGTTGCCCCTCTTCCAGGCCAGCTCTCTGCTGTGGCCAGGGAGTGCAGTGGAGGATGGCCCAAGTCCTTGGGCCCTGCACCCCATGGGAGACCAGGATAAGTACCTGGCTCCTGCCATCGGATCAGTGCAGAGCGCTGGCCGCAGCGCGCCGGACGCGGCGGCCATTGGAGGGTGAACCAATGGCAAAAGGAAGACCTTTCTCTCTGTCTCTCTCTCTCTGTCCACTCTGCCTGTCAAAAAAAAAAAAAAAAAAAAAAAAAAAAAAAGGAGTTTAAGAGTGTAAAAGAGCTTAAGAGTTTAGGAGGGATAGGAGCCAGCGCAATGATGCAGTAGGTTAATCCTCCACCTGTGGGGCCAGTCCCGGCTGCTCCTCTTCCAAACCAGCTCTCTGCTGTGGCCTGAGAGGGCACTAGAGGATGGCCCAGGTGCTTGGGCCCCTGCACCCATGTCGGGGACTGGAAGAGGCTCCTGGCTTTGGATTGACGCAGGTCTAGCCATTGCGGCCATTTGGGGAGTGAACCAATGGAGGGAGGACCTTTCTGTTTCTTCCTCTCACTGTCTGTAACTCTACCTCTCAGATAAAGAAATAAAATCTTTAAAAAAAGTTTAGGGGGGAAAGGAAGACTTTGAGGTTAGGCATGTTTTAAGTTAGAAAACATTGAGGGCTGGCACTATGGTGTAGCAGGTAGGGGCCTCTGCCTGCAGTGCCGGCATCCCTTATGGGCACCAGTTTGAGTCCCGGCTGTTTCACTTCTGATCCAGCTCTCTGCTATGGCCCGAGAAAACAGTAGAAGATGGCCCAGGTTCTTGGGCCCCTGCACCCTCATGGGAGATCCAGAGAAGTCTTCTGACCCCTGGCTTTCAGATAGGTGCAGGTCTGGCCATTGGGGCCATCTAGGGAGTGAACCAGCTGATGGAAGACCTCTCTCGCTTTCTCTGCCTGTCTGTCTCTAACTCTGCCTTTCAAGTAAATAAGTAATTCTAGAAAGAAAGAAAGAAAGAAAGAGAGAGAGAGAGAGAGAAAGAAAGAAAGAGAAAGGAAGAAAATACTGAAGACACTGCAAATACGTGGGAACCTTCCTTATATAGGAGTACACCAGTCTCATTTTCCAGCCTGTGTGTTCCAAAAAGATTTTGTCTTCTGTCTTTGAATTATTGTAGCTCCCTACCACCCAGCCTTTCAGTGCATACTTGGGAGAACAGGTTATTAAGACAAGAGACTTTTTTGCCAAGGACACTTGAAAGAATGCCCTACATTCGTTTTATGGATAACAAAGAGATTTTAAATGTCCAGACTACATTTCATTCTAATTACAGTGGATAGTTGATGGTTGACTATATCTAGTACTTAGCATAATGCCTGGCTTTAGAGGAATCTCAATAAACATTTTTTAAATGAGTGAATCTGAGAAGGAATGACTAGGTGTTGTCCTTGAAAGTAATGTTAAAAAAGTGATACGCTAGCTTCTTAAAAAGTTAAACATCAATGTATCAGATGATCCAGCAATTTTACTTTTCGTTGTCTACCAAAGAAAATGAAAACATACTCTCTTCAAAGGCTTCTCTACAAATGTTCACAAGAGTGTTGTCCTCAATAGCCAGAAAGTGGAAATTATTCAAATATGTATCATATGATAAATGAATAAACAAAATGTGTTATATGCATACAATGGATTATTTAGTATTAGGAAGGACTACTAATACATAACCCAACATGAACATACTTCAAAAACATTGTCCCAAGTAAAAGAAACTGGATGTAAAAGACCACATACTGTAAGAATCAATTTATATGAAATGTTCCAAAAAGGCAAATCTATAAGAAAGTGCCAGCAGATGCACAGGCCCTGGGGCAGTGGTGAACACAGACACAGATTGCAAAGGGACAAGAGTGCTCTTTCTAGGGTGATGAAAGTGTCCTAAACCTGTGGTGATGCTTGTGCAACTTCAAACTTACTAAAAAATCACTGGATTGTATATTTAAAAGCATGGATTTTGTAATGCACAAATTACAACTCATTAAAGTTGTTTCTTTTTAAAAAACTTCATATACTTTTCTGCTGAATTTCTTTCAAATTAATTAAGAAATGGACAGATAATATTTTATGTTTTTGTCATGTAAAGTCTGCTGATCTGAAGTATATATACATTATGGTGGTTAAATTTATCTGATTAACAAGTGCATCACCTCATACAGAGACTGTTGTTGTGATGACAGCACATAATGTCCCTTCTCTTTACATTTTTTCAAGAGCACAATATCTCATCATTAAGTGTACTCACCATGCTGTAAAACAGGTCTCTGGAAATGTACTGTTCCTATCTAACTGTCATGATGTAACCTCTGACCACCTTCTCCTCAACCCCTTCTCTCTCACCACCCCAGGCTCTGGGAACCACCATTCTACTCTCCACAATGAGTGAGACTATGTAGCATTTATGTCTTTCTGTGCCTGGCTTATTTCACTTAACATTACATCCTACAGGTTCATGCATGTGATCGCAAATGGCAGAATTTCATTCCTTTTTTATGGCTGAATAGTATTCTATCTATTATGAATAATGTTGCTATAAATATGGTAGTGCAGACATGTCATTGACAGGATGATGTCACTTCCAATGGATATATATCCTGATGTGGGATTGTTGGATCATATGGGAGTTCTATTTTTACTCTTTTAAGGAACCTCCATGGTGTTTTCCATAACAGCTGTATGAATTTACATTCCCAGCAATAGAGTATAGGGGCTCCTTTTTCTCTATACTGCCAGCACTTACAATCATTTGCCTTTTTTGATGGTAGTCATTTTAACTGGAGTGAGGTAGTGTCTCCATGTGGTTTTGATTTGCATTTCCCTGGTGATTAGTGGCGTTGAATTTTATTTTTATGTCTTCATTTGAGAAATGCCTATTCAGGTATTTTGTCCATTTATTTTGCTATATAGACGTTGCCATTCCTAAGCAAAAGCTCATGGCAGCCATCTTGCTAAAAACGGAAATAATTTGTGATATTGACAGTGAGGGTGCTTGATATAAGAACCTCAAAAACATTCCATCCAGGTTTAGTAATGCTCTAACAATCACACAAATGTGAAGGGACATTTGGTAGCCTTTTATAGACTTCATTTACAAGGCAGATGCTGCTCCTTGGAAGTGTTTGCTCTGTAGTTGAATTCCATTTTTCTGTGCAGTATGTACTTGTTTTGGGTAGGCTGGAAATGAAGACAAAAAAAGATGACTTTATTTAGCTGATTCTTTTCTTTTTTCTTTTTTTTTTTAAAGAGGGGTAAGAAAAAACTGATTTTAAACCAATAAGAGATAATGAGCAAAAGTGACAGTCCTATGTATGCTAATAAAGTTCTCTGTATTACTACTGACAGTGTTTCTTACATGTGTACTGTCTGTCAGGAACTGGGCTAACCCATTGTCATGTATCATCTTGAGTTCTCAGCACAACCCTACAGTGTAGATAACATTATTCCCATCTTATAAAGAAAACTGAAGTTAGAGAGGAGGTAGCTCATTTGAAGGATCTGAAGGCACAAGGCTGGTAATAGCTATCGCCAACAATTACACAGAGACTGGACTCTACTATGATACAACCAGAACTAGGCTATAACTGCTACCCCAAGAATTAGAATAGATTTAATGTTTAAAATCAAGAAGCCTAAGGCAGTGATTCATGAGATGTAAAATTCAATACATCTTAAAATGTTTTTTAGGAATTGAATATATCTATGGTAATAATTACCAAATTTCTATTTTTAGTCCTGATGGCTCATCTGAATAACAGACTTGTATACCAGATTCCAACTTGAAATCTCAACTTGCACTTTTAAAAGGCATCTTTAACTTAATGCATCTAAATATAAACTACTAAAACCTTCTTCTCTCCAATTGGTTTCCTGAGTCTCAGCAAGTCGCACCTTTATTTATTTAGTTGGGCCAAAATCTTTAAAATATATCCTGACCATTACTTATGTTCTCCACTGCTACTGCTCCAGGAAATCATTATATTTGTCTGGATTACTGTAATAAGTTCATGCATTCATTAAGATAGCTTCACTTCATTAAATGGAACAATAAAGGAACAAGGTTTATGTAACAATACCAGGCAGGTGCATGGATAATAAACACAGTCCTCTTCCATGGGGTTCTTTAAGCCAAAGCAGACATTGTCATCTTTAGCAAGTGCCTCCGTGTCTACCATGCACAAGAAAACAGGAACATGGGAGAACATGAATGGGACATTTTTATGGGTCAGGCCTGGAAGTGGTCAGCATGATTTCTGCTTACATTTACTGGATAAGAGTCAATCAACTATCATCATTAAAAAATGGCAATAGAGGCTGAAATATGTGGTCCAACTGTGTTCCTAAAAAATGACAAATTTGGGGGGATACTTAACAAGCTCTTCTATACATTCTTATTCTACAACTCTGGTCCTTGGGCAGCATTTCTGAAATTGGAGAAACAACCTCTCCTTTAGAAGTGGTCTTGTTAAAATCATATTTGACCTTGGCAGGCGAAGTGGGTCAGCTACCTAAGGATCATGTCTAATTTCAGAGTGGAAATACTTTTCTTAGAGAAGCAGCTTTGAAAGATGCCACCCAGAAGAGTAAGGCTGTGCTAAACTGAAGTATAAGAGGCAGTATATGGGTAGTAACAGGCTTACCAGAATGGTATTTCCTAAGGAGTACTGAGGGCCTGATTTCACTTGTAGAACAGGAAGATGATTTGAGCGGAGTGAAAAAATACACACTGGATCACAGAGAGCAAATCAGCTAAAGGAGACTTGCCCATTTCTTTTGGTGGGAAAAGAAATGACGAGAGTTCTATACTAGTTTCTCTGGGACTCAACCAATGATTTTTACATGATTAAGAACAGTTTGTATAGCAGGTGGATGCAGGGAGAAGTATAGTGATGCTGGTTTTTCAGGTGGACAGGCAAAGTGTTTTAGGAGGTAAAGATGGTAAGCGCATCCTTTTGCTTTTGTCTATGTCTCAGAGAAAGTCATCAAAAATGAAAGAACTGGTAAGAGGTGGTTTCAATGGAAGCAGCACCATAATGAAGATAAAATAGGATTTTGGGCAATAAATCTCTCTCTACTCCATAAATACCTCCCTTTCAACATAAAGCCTCTTTAAAGAAATAAGAAAACAAAACTTTCAGAAGGGGCTTGCTACATTATTTATGAACTTATCAAGTGAAAAAAATCCAGACATTTTAATAAAAACTTTGAACTAATGTATCTACTTTGATTGGTATTTAAAAAAGCCAATTATGAACTGGAAAGCTACTGTTAAGCCACTCCACAGCTTTCTGCAAATAGAATGCTGACAAACCACTTGGAATCACTTTTCCAAAGTTTCGGTTTCTGAAGGTCAAATAACTGTAACTGCTTAATAATAAAGAAGCAAAGAAGTCCCTCTAAATATCTCTCAGCTCTGATGGGCTTATATTCTGCTCCTTAGGTGAGGTATTAGCAAAGCTTATTTATTTTCATTTCCAAGGCTTTTATTTGCTCATTCCCTTGTGGTAAAGCTGATTTCCATGATGATTCCCTTCTTAATTTTAATACCCTTTTTACTCATCATATAGACATAAGAATTTTCCATAAAATAATGAAATCCTTGTGAAGCAAATGAAGACAACTCAGAGAGTAAAGTAAACTAGCTCTATTTTCAATTAATTGATCCACTCACATGTGCATATAAGATTTTTTTAAACCTAGGAAAATAAGGTTAATTAACATAAAAAAGCCTCACTCGTCTAGATGCTGAATTTTGTATTTTACCCATGCTGCCTTAAGTGCCTTGATTTCCCAGTAATGACCTAGTTCTCCTAATGAGGAACATTAACCCCTGGCTGTAGCTGTCCAGGACTTAATTGTCAACTGCAGCTGAAATAGGGGAGTTTGCCGATCAGCAGGTATGCGGTATATTAACTCATGTCATTTCAACCCCTAATAAATAAATCTGTTGCTAAGGCAACAGGAAGATCAGCTCTATCAGTATTCTCCCCTCCCAGTAGCCAAGCTCCCCCCCCCCCCCCCGCCTCTTTGGGAGGAAACTGACTTTCACACCAAGCTTGGGGAAAAAGAAGGGAATTAACTACATGTAACCATAATTAGAAGTAACATCATGTCTCATCTTAGAAACATATCTAAATTAATGAAAAAGGACAGCAAAGACAGAAATGTTTTTGACTAAGATCACGATAAATTATTTCCTTTAACAGGAGATAGGCACTATGAGGTACACATTAGAGTAAGAACAAATCTCAAATATTTCACCTCTTTTTGTTTCTGAATTTTCCCTTTGTTTAACCACCAAAGATGCTAGCCCAAAGAGTGCTGAAATAGCTAATCAGTGGCACAGCCAACAAAGACGATACAAGAGGAAAAGAGAAAAACCTTACATAATTCATAATAGTTATTGCTAGTCTACATTGGTATTCTTTGGTGTGACTGAGTTTAAAAAAAAAAAAAAAAAACATAAAAATCCGGACACCAAATATCAGTTTGGGTAACCTGGAAAAGACATCAGATCTCATTCACTTGGGATTTAAAATAAGTTTTGAAAGTGAGTTCAATGGCTTGTTTTCAAATGACTTAACATACGAATGATTGTGAAGAGTAGGAGAGAAAATAATATACATGAATCATCCCTTCTGGCTTTCTTTTCTCTTCTTTTAAAAGAAATCATTTGAGAAGCAGAGAGAAAGAGAGAGAGAGAGAGAGAGAGAGAGTATTTTTCCATCTACTGGTTCATTCCCTAAATGGCTGCAGCAGCCAGAGTAGGCCAGAATAAAAAATTTACTCAGTGACTCTAACACGAATGGCAAGAGCCCAGGTACTTCAGCCATCACCACTGCCTTCCCCGGTCTCCACAAGAAGGAAGGGAGTGTCAGGATCTAGGGATGAGTACTGAATTCAAGGTATTCTGATATGGAATGCAGACATTTTTCTTTGGTGCTTTATCTGCTATGTTAAATACCTGCTTATGACCACACAGAGTTACTTTGGCTTTTTTTTTTTTTTAATATTCACTATATTTATTTAAAAGACAAAGTTACAGAGAGAGGTAGAGACAGAGGGAGAGGTCTTCAATCCACTGGTTCACTCCCCAGATGGCTGCAATGGCTGGAGCTGTGCCCAATCGAAGCCAGGAGCCACGAGCTTCTTCCCGGTCTCCCACGTGGGTGCAGGGGCCCAAGGACTTGGGCCATCTTCTACTGCTTTCCCAGGCCATAGCAGAGAGCCAGATCGGAAGAGGAGCAGCCGGGACTAGAACTGGTGCCCATATGGGATGCTTGCGCTTCAGGCCAGGGCTTTAACCCACTGTGCCACAGCGCCGGCCCCAGTTACTTTGGTTTTAATCAGTTTGGACCTTTCTCTTCAAACACTACTACTCTCTCTGTTAAAATGAATCAATCTATTTTAACAAACTCCTGAAGGATTTCTATTTACAATTCTTATAAAGCATTTAAGGAAAAAAAAAAATAAAAAGAACATTGGTTTTGTAAAACCAATTATCTCTACCTGTCATTTGGTAAATTGAATACTTCCATATTTTCATTGTCATTCTTTACAGGAAGAGAAACTTGTCCTCAACAGGACTTATTGAGTAGTAAGAGTCATTTTCTCAAAACCAAAAAATCACCTTATAATTCATTATTATCAACAGTAAGTAATATTGGCTAAGTAGTTCTACAGGCCAGGTACTCTAGCTAGATGATACTGGAAAAAAAAATCCCTCCAAACACACACACAAAAAACTCCTAAAGTATTTTGGGACCTAAAATAAATGACGCCAGCTAAAACATGAAATGAGTAGGGCTAGAAGGCATGTAGAATGTGTAAAGTTGCGTTACACGATTATGTGGTGCACTGGACTGCACAGTGCCCTTGGTGCATGGAAATTCACCGTCAGAGGAATTCACACATCACTGGAATTTAAATCAGGGCAGTTGTCTGTGGAAGGCAGAGAATTTCAGGGCATCTCTAAAGAAGTGCAGTAGTAACTATCCTCAATGAAAGACAGAAAGAACCATACATTATGAGTGATAGAAGGATATTACTCCCATACAAGAGAGGAAAGAGAAATAATTAAAGACAGTGTGGAGAAAGCCTTAGTGACTAGGAAGGAGAAATACATTGAAGTCAACACCAGCAGTCATATACATGAGATAAAAATGTGTACTGAAGAAATGATCTTCCTATTCACCCAAATATTCACTCACGCATCCATATCCATCCATCCACTCATTTGTATCACCCAGACAAATACTTTCCTACCCACTTAGTCCTGATCTATGATGGTAAGTAAAGTCTGGTACAAAAATCTCATCAAAAGAATGGTGACAGAAGCAAAGGCATCAAGGTTTTTGAGCGGTTGAAGGTGACTGTCAAAAGCATACCATAATCAAACATCATCTTTTGTAGCAATTAGCATGTTTATGAAATGAGTCAGGTTTAAAGAAATTTTAACCATGTTAGACAGGAAAGGGTAACAAGAGGTTTAGTTTATGATTTCTAGAGATAACAATACCGAGACAGTAATGACTGTAGGTGGAAGTTCTTTATGCTGACACAATGTGTTAGTTAAAAATATCTCGGGAGGAAATGAGAAACTGATTGTTGATTTTCTTCATATGTTCAATGGTTTGGAAAATAGCAAGGTACTTACTAGTGGAATTTTTAATATTATACATGGGATTTGGGGTAAATTATTTAAAAAACACATTTATTTTCATTTTATTTGAGACACACACACACACACACAGAGGGAGAGAGAGAGAGAGAGAGATTGGTTGGCTGATTTTCCATCCTCTGGTTTACTCCCCAAATAAATGCCCACAGTAGCCCGGGCCAGGCCAGGCTGAAGCCAAGAGGCTAGAATTCATTCCAGGTCTCCCATGTGAGTGGCAGCATTCCAAGTATTTGAGCCATCATCTGCTGTCTTCTGGGTATGCATTAGCAGGTAGCTGGTTTGAAGGCAGAGTAACTGAGACTTCAACCAAGCAATCAGACATGGAGTGCAGGTACTGCAACCAATGGCATAACCACTGTGTCTAAAGCCCATTCTACGCTATTTTTTTGGTCATGAATTTTCTAATACTTCTTTTCCTATTACTTACTCAAAATCCTGAAATAGATTTCCATAGATTCATCTAATCATGCTATGTTAGAGGACAAGACAAACATATTAGGTGATATAGCACATAATAATTTTAGTAAGGTATTTGATTATATATTTTCAAGGATTCTAGTAGAATTCTCTAGAGAGCTTTCCTTCTCCAAATGCCAGAGTTCATTTGAAATTCTTCAAGAACAAAAGTAAACAATCTCCCTGAAAACGCCCTCCTCCTCACCCCCCACTCTCCCCTCCCCCCCCCCCAAAAAATCTAGGCAAAAGAAGGTAACGGAAGAAAACATCACTGAATTTGGAATGACTATCGTCAATTTGAAATTTATTATTCATGTGAGCTTTGTTTAATTGATGGAGAAATACAGAATTGGTTAGATGATTTCTTTCAAAAAGCTATTAGCAATTATTCCTAGTGCATCTGAAAATTAGCTACTTATAACAATTAGCTATGGGCTAGGTATTCCTAACATTAAAGATTATTTAACTGTGAAAATGGTTAGTGCCACTGGAAATCATCTATGGCATAATTTTTAGAGATGGGAACAAATAAGATGGATCAAGGCTCTGAAGGGGTACAATGAAAGGCAGGTGGCCATCCCACAACTAGACTAATAAGGAGGACTATTATTCTGTCAGGATCATTTTTCTCTTAAAAAATAAGATTTATACTCAACACTGAAACAGAATAAATAATTTTAGTGTCCAAATACTAGCACTTTTCTATTCACATCCTGGCACCTTCTGAAGACTGAACTCCAAAAAGTATTCTATTATAAGGTAATGACTAGTAACATCTGAGTGATTTAAGATGGCCTACTCATCAAACTCTTCCTACATTATCTCAGCAACAAGAAAACTAAGATAAGTTTGCTTTGGCCCGAACAGCATATCATCCAATCATCCAACACACATCCTTTCAGAAGGCAGTCATCAATTTTGTTTTCAAACCTGCATTTTTAAACCTCAGAGAGTCAAAAGAATGAAAAAAGAGCAATTTATTTTACTACCAAGTAATAAAACATAATTTCTCCCTTTATATCAATCATTCAGTTAGAAATCACTCATGTTTCTAAAAATATAGTATGACAAATCCTTTCAATATTAAGGTACATGTTCTACTTCAGTGATTTACCTAACCATGTTTCAAATCTGTTTTTATTTTCAGTGACTGGATCTTGTCCTTTCCAAATTCACATCCTTAACTATAATCAATTTTGCATAAATTGACTTATCATTACTTTATGGAAAATGCTGCAAACATCACATAGATCATAAAAAGTAATTCTAGTTTAAGTGAAACGTTCTGCTGACTTCTCCACATCTCAAGTGATGAGGTCATGGTGGAACTTATAACTTTAGCTACTCTAATAATTTCAAACTTCTTAATATGCCTCACGGCCCACTCCTTCCTTATCTTTCTTAACCAGAATACACCCACTTACGGGCTACTCAGGGGGGTTTTAAAATCAGAACAGAATCTCTTATATCATAGATCTCTATCCTATGGCTTCCTAACTGCTTGGCTCATGTGAGGCAAATCCTATTTGATCTAAGAGGGTTTTCTTATATATGATGCACATTTGTTTGCTATCAACTGCTAAGCCAAAAACTGTAACATAATATGTTACAAGTCAAGGCAAGAAATTTAGTCTGTGAGAACTAAAAATTATGGTGGCAGCCATCTTTCTAAATATGTTATTATCAATTCCATTTGGCAGTGGTTTGCAAAGGGTGGTCTTTGAATTCCTGGGATGATATAAGACCTTTTCAAGAAGCGTGCAAGTTAAATTATTTTTATACTAGTACTAAGGTGTCATTTGCCTACTTCACTGTGTTCACATATTCCTTAACAGCGCAAAAACACTGATGGGTAAAACTGTTAGTGCCTTAGCATGATTGAAGGCAATGAACTAGCAGACATTGTTTTCTTCAAGACCTGCATCTGCAGTAAAAGGAGAAAAAAAAAAAAAAGGAAAACAAAGTTTGTCTCACTTAGGACTGGATACAAAGAAGCAGTAAAATTATTAATTTTATTATGTCTCATCCCTCTGAAACAGACTTTTTTATATTCTATGTAACAAAATGGGGAATATACATGAAGCACTATTACTATACAATAGCTGTTTTAAAAGTGTATGAATTGAGTTCTGAGCTAAACTAGCTACCTTTTTCAGGAGATACCAAGTTCATTTAAAAGAAAAACTGATATAAAATTATAATTAATCAGATTTGGATATTTGGCCTTCATTTTATCAAATACGAACCATGTGAACCTGTCACTTTCAGGAACAACTGATGTATTTGTTGCAAGGATAAATTCAAGGTTTAAATGAACAACAGAATTTTGGAAAACCTGTATCTATACCGTGAGTTTGACACCTTCCTAAGATTATAATTTCTCTTATGAGATCAGTGACAATATTAATAAATGTGATTTTCTGAAAGTGTGTAATGATTTGTGTCAACAGTGGGAAGATCTGCATTATTCAGTGGATTTATATTTTCCAAGTGACCAATACATGACCAATACAAAATTCATTCAAACTTTAAGTAACAGAGCATGAAGAATCCATTGATGTGGTTTCAGATTCTATACTGCAACTAACCTTTAAGAAACTCCTGTTTGATTTCCACGTGCAGAAGCATGAAACAAGATCCCTACCTTTCACCTTACACAAAAATCCACTCAACATGGATTAAAGATCTAAATCTATGATCCGACACCATAAAATTATTAGAGAACATTGGAGAAACCCTGCAAGATATAGGCACAGGCAAAGACTTCTTGGAAAAGACCCCAGAGGCACAGGCAGTCAAAGCCAAAATTAACTATTGGGATTACATCAAATTGAGAAGTTTCTGTACTGCAAAAGAAACAGGAAAGTGAAGAGGCAACCGACAGAATGAGAAAAAATATTTGCAAATCATGCAACTGATAAAGGATTAATAACCAGAATCTACAGAGATCAAGAAACTCCACAACAACAAAACAAACAACCCACTTAAGAGATGGGCCAAGGACATCAGTAGACATTTTTCAAAAGAGGAAATCCAAATGGCCAACAGGCACATGAAAAAATCTTCAGGATCACTAGCTATCAGGGAAATGCAAATCAAAACCACAACAAGGTTTCACCTCACCCCGGTTAGAATGGCTCACATACAGAAATCTACCAACAATAGATGCTGGCAAGGATGTGGGGAAAAAGAGACACTAACCCAATGTTGGTAGGAATGCAAACTGGTAAAGTCACTATGGAAGTCAGTTTGGAGATTCCTTAGAAACCTGAATATAATCCTACCATACAACCCAACCATCCCACTCCTTGGAATTTACCCAAAGGAAATTAAATTAGCAAATAAAAGAGTTGTCTGTACCTTAATGTTTATTGCAGCTCAATTCACAATAGCTAAAACCTGGAATCAACCCAAATGCCCATTAACAGTAGACTGGATAAAGAAATTACGGGATATGTACTCTATAGAATACTATACAGCAGTAAAAAACAATGAAATCCAGTCATTTGCAACAAAATGGAGGAATCTGGAAAACATCATGCTGAGTGAAATAAGCCAGTCCCAAAGGGACAAATATCATATGTTCTCCCTGATTGGTGACAACTAACTGAGCACCAAAAAGAAAACCTGTTGAAGTGAAATGGACACTATGAGAAACAATGACTTGATCAGCCCTTGTCCTGATTGTCGAGGAACAACTTAATACTTTTTTATCCCATTTAGTGTTTTGTTGTTGTTGTTGTTCTACTCAATACTATTGGCTGAACTCTTTTATTTTATTTATTTATTTATTTATTTTTGGTGCCCCCTCTGAGGCACGAACTCAGGACCTTCTGAACTCTTTTATTAACACACAATTACTCTTAGATGTTTAAATTTAACTGAAAAGTGATCCCTGTTAAATATAAGAGTGGGAATAAGAGAGGGAGATGTACAGTTTGGCACATGCTCAATTGGACTTGCCCCAAATGGTAGAGTTAGATATGTGCCTGGGACTCCAATTCAATCCCATCAAGGTGGCATGTACCAATGCCATCTCACTAGTCAAAATGATCAGTTTCCATTCATAATTAATCATAATGATAGGATTAAGAGTCAAAGGGATCACATAAACAAGACCAGTGTCCTCTAATACTAACTGATAGAATAAAAAAGGGAGAGAACAATCCAACATGGGAAGTGAGATACACAGCAGACCCATAGAATGGCAGATGTTCTAAACAGCACCCTGGCCTCAGAATCAGCCCTTAAGGCATTCGGATCCAGCTAAAAAGCCCATGAGAATATTTCAGGCATGGAAAGCCAAGACACTGTGGCAAAAAAACCAAACAAAAACAAAACAAAAAAACCCTAAATGAAAGATCTCTGTGAGTGAAATCCCAGCGGAAAGAATGGGCCATCAAAGAAGGAGGTACCTTTCTCTGAAGGGAGGAGAGAACTTACACTTTGACTATGGCCTTGTCTAACTAAGATCGGAGTTGGCGAACTCAACAGGCTTCCATAGCCTTGGCAGCTCATGACAAGAGCCTCGGGTGATTACTGACGTCATAAACAAGAGTGTAAATTGTTAAATCAGCAATAGGAGTCACTGTGCATTTATTCTCCATGTAGGATCTCTGTCCTTAATGTGTTGTACTATGTGAATCAATGTTGTAACTGCTACTAAAACAATACTCTATACTTTTGTTTTGTTTCTGTGTGTGTGCAAACTGTTGAAATCTTTACTTAGTATATACTAAATTGATCTTCTGTATATAAAGATAATTGAAAATGAATCTTGATATGAATGGGATGGGAGAGGGAGCGGGAGATAGAAGGGTTGTGGGTGGGAGGGAAGTTATAGGGGGAAAAAAGCCACTGTAGTCCAAAAGCTGTACTTTGGAAATGTATATTTATTACATAAAAATTAAAAAAAAAGAAACTCCTGTTTGTCAAGTTCCGGTAAAGTTATCAAAGAAAAACATCTACAATAACCTGAGTAGGATACTAAAATATGTACTCCTTTTCCAGGTCTATCTCCTTGCAAGGTAGACTTTTCTCTATAAAGTTCCACCAAAACAATGTAATGCAACAGACTGTGTACTTAAGCAGCATTAAGAATCCAACACTTGGGGCCTGCATTGCAGGACAGCAATTAATTTTTGCCTCTTGCAATGCCTGCATCCCATATTGGAGTGCCAGTTCAAGTCCTGGCTACTCCATTTATGATCTGGTTCAAAGCTAATGCATCTGGGAAAGCAGTAGAAGATGGCCCAGGTACTAGGCCCCTGCCACCTACATGAGAGACCTAGATGGAGATCCAATCTGGCTTTAGCCTGGAGCAGCCCTGGCTGTTGTGGGCATTTGGGAAGTGAACCATAGGATGGAAGATCTCTCTCAGTCTCTCTGGCTTTCAAATAAATAAATCTATCTTTTAATAAATGGCAAGTCTCTTCCACATAGACATTATAGATTTACAGATATGTAAAACAGTGCCACTTTTCTTACTTTTTTTGTTTAGATCATAGTTATTTTTCATACATGTACATTATGTTAATGTGTATTTGGTTCCTTACTATTATTATTTTATCTGTTTTAGAGGGAGAGACACATACATACACACACATACAGTGAGAGACAGAGAGACTCCTATCTGCTGGTTCAATCTTCAAAAGACCTCACTGGCTAGTGCTGAGCCTAGGGCCAGAGACAAGAGCTAGGAACTTAATCCAGGTCTTTTACATGGATGGGACCCAATTACTTGAGTTGTTAGCTGCAGCTCCTCAGGGTCTGCATTAGCAGGAAGCTGGAAACAGGATCCAGAAATGATCATTGGACCCAGGCACTCTGATATGGGATACGGGCTTCTTAATTGCTAGGTCAAACATATGCCCCTGTTATTATTTTTAAATGATTTAAGGTAGACTTAATATTTTTTCCCTCGGGGGCAAGTGTTGTGGCATAGCAGGTAAAACCAAAACCTGCAACACCAGCATCCTATATGGGAACCATATGGGTTTGATTCCCAGCTGCTTCATTTCTTTTCAGCTTCCTGCTAATATGCCTGGAAAAGCAGCAGCAGATGGCCCAAGTACCTGGTCCCCTGTACCATGTAGGAGACCTGGTAGAAGCTTCTGGCTCCTGGCTTCAGCCTGGCCCAGCCCCGGCCATTGTGGCCATTTGGGGAGTGTAGCAGCAGAAAGAAGACATCTCTTTCTGTTTCTTCCTCTCTGTAACTTTTTCAAATAAATAACTAAATCTTTAAAAAAATTTCCTTCCATTTTAATTTCTAATACAGTAAATACTGATACAATGAGCAAGAGCTCATTGGTGTCCCATTTTTTTTTTTTTATTTTAAAGACTTATTTATTTATTTGAAAGGCAGAGTTACACACAGAGAGAGGGAGAGGCAGAGAGAGAGAGAGAGAGAAGTCTTCCATCACTGGTTCATTTCCCAATTGGCGGCGATGGCTAGAGCTGCGCCCATCTGAAGCCAGGAGCCAAGAGCTTCTTTCAGGTCTCTCACGTGGGTGCAGGGGCCCAAGGACTTGGGCCATCTTGTACTGCTTTCCCAGGCCATAGCAGAGAGCTAGATTGGCAGTGGAGCCATTGGGACTTGAACCAGAGCCATATGGGATGCTGGCTCTGCAGGCGGCGGCTTTACTCACTGCGCCACAGCACTGGCCCCAAGTCCCACTCATTTTTAAGATCGTGAGGAGGTCCTGAGAACAGAGCCTGGGCCCCTCAGGTTGGAGAATGTGATTTTTTTTTTTTTTTTTTTGACAGGCAGAGTGGACAGTGAGAGAGAGAGACAGAGAGAAAGGTCTTCCTTTGCCGTTGGTTCACCCTCCAATGGCCGCCGTGGCCGGCGCACCGCGCTGATCCGAAGGCAGGAGCCAGGTGCT